>NC_064616.1:857884362-858188931 GCF_023898315.1 Schistocerca nitens | reverse complement strand
TCAGGTTTTCCTCAACAAGATATTCAACCTCAAAAAGACATCAACGTCAAAATGTCTACATAAGTATTCCTCCTGATGGCGAAACGTAAACCTAGAAATTATTACAAACTAACTATTGGCAATCCGACACAAAATTCATCTTCAGGTCGTATTGCTTGTTGCAATTCGGTGAGAATGATAGAAACTCGGTGTAAGAAGTCGCATTATGACTGACGTAGGCGTTCCTATTAATGGCAGGAGTAACGGATAAATACACAGGGCATCGTCCTGTCCATTGAACTGGGAACTTCTATGAGCACTGGGAACTCGGTAGTAATCAATGTGGAAGGAAGCCTTCTGCCTCAAAGACCATAAGAGCATCTATTTCTTTAACTGGTAAAGCAGAGGAAAAGCTTCGGTACGATGTTGTAGCAGTACGTTGCTTTTGGATGTATAGACATATCTTCGGTAATAATAATAATGAGCGTATGGCATTGGTGGCCGGGAGACCCCTCGCGGGGCGGTTCGGCCGCCGCTCCACAAGTTCTTTAACGCCACTACGGCGACTTGCGAGTGAATGAGGATGAAAGACACACAACACCCAGTCATCTCGAGGCAGAGAAAATCTCTGACCCCGTCGGGAATCGAACGAGGGATCCCGTGCGCGGGAAGCGAGAACTGTACCGCAAAACCACGAGCAGCGAACATATCTTCGCTACTACCGTGGCAGAGTTATCGAGCGCATACCAAAAATGAACGCCACACATTGCAAGACAAATTTCTCACGCGTAGACGAAGAAATTATGTTGTATGAACATGGGTCTGAACACGCCTTGCTTGCATATTACAATTCTTTTTCTCCAACTCATTAATCATGGGAAACACACACTAACAGAACTCACAAGCATACAACGTGCAACTCTTTCTCACAGGAGATGTTCAATACGCCTTCCGTGGGCATCGATACATCCATCAACCCGCCGGCATAGTGAATCTCGGATGCACTGTTGTATCCCTACAGTATTGCGTATGGTCTCGCAGACTTCCATATACGGGCACAGAGACTCTGAACATCTTGTACTAGGTTTCCGTATACAAGAGCTGTCAAGTACCCCCAAAATAAATATCCAGTGGGTTTAGGTCTAGAGAGGTTGTAGGTCAGGCATTTGGTCCATTTCTATCTATCCATCTGTCACCGAATCTCTCCCGGCTCTCGAGCGCCATTCCCGTCAGCTAATCCATACATCAAATTGGCATCTGTCATCTCTGCATTTCTGTACACTGCATGAACAAAGTCTGCGATTAACTCTGCGTAGCAGCCTGTGTGCTTGCAACAGTCGTTCTGATCTCTGGAACAGTTGTTGTCTTGCCTTCCGTCTTGCGATGACACTTAGGGCTACATCTTTAATATAAATTTGTTTATATTTTTACTGCAAACGAGGCAAACTTCAGGATTTGCTGTATAAATTTCAAAACAGTTTTTTATTATTACTGCATATCAATTTCAATGACAGAGTGATCATCTTCAGTGCTAAAATGAAATAAAAACACGCGAAGTCAAGCGTAAATGATTAATGCACAAACATATGTGTCATTTTACAATAGAGAGCATTCCGTTTTACAAGGTAAAATACATGCCAAGACAAAGTCCTGTGGCCCCATATAACCATGCACAAAATACGTATAACTTCACACAAAGGCGTTTATCGTGAAGAACATGCCAACTAGCAGGCAAGATTCAAACTGAGCGAGTTAAGCTGCATGTTTGTGATGGACACCCTTTTTATTGAACACATTTACGACACAGAGTGTTTGTTTGCACAGAAGAAGACAATAGCTGTACAGAGACTTATATTACACTGAAGCGCCAAAGAAATTGATATAGGCATGCGTGTTCAAATAAAGAGATATGTAAACAGGCAAAATACGGTGCTGAGGTCGGCAACGTCTACATAAGACAACAAGTCTCTGGCGCAGTTGTTACATCGGTTACTGCTGCTGCGATGGCAGGTTACCAACACTTAAACGAGTTTCAAGGTGGTGTCATAGTCGGCACACGAACGATGGGACACAGCATCTCTGAGGAAGCGATGAACAGGAGATTTTCCCGTACGAACATTTCACGAGTGTAAGGTGGTGTCCGCCGGGCGGGATGGCCGAGCGGTTCTAGGCGCTACAGTCTGGAACCGCGCGACCGCTACGGTCGCAGGTTCGAATCCTGCCTCGGGCATGGATTTGTGTGATGTCCTTAGGTTAGTTAGGTTTAAGTAGTTCTAAGTTCTAGGGGACTGATGACCTTAGAAGTTAAGTCCCATAGTGTTCCAGAGCCATTTGAACCATTTGATTTAAAGTGGTGTCATAGTCGGCACACGAACGTTGGGACACAGCATCTCTGAGGAAGCGATGAAGTGGAGATTTTCCCGTACAAACATTTCACGAGTGTACCGCGAATGCCGGCCGCGGTGGTCTCGCGCTTCTAGGCGCGCAGTCCGGAGCCGTGCGACTGCTACGGTCGCAGGTTCGAATCCTGCCTCGGGCATGGATGTGTGTGATGTCCTTAGGTTAGTTAGGTTTCAGTAGTTCTAAGTTCTAGGCGACTGATAACCACAGCAGTTCAGTCCCATAGTGCTCAGAGCCATTTGAACCATTTGTACCGCGAATATCAGGAATCCGGTAAAACATTAAATTTCCGACATCGCTGCGGCCGTGAAAAGATCGTGCAAGAACGGGACCAACGATGACTGAAGAGAATCGTCCAACGTGACAGAAGTGCAAGCATGGGACATTCCATTTCGGAAATCGTGTGGGAATATTCCGAGATCCACAATGTCAAGAATGTGTTGAGAATACCAACTTTCAGTCATAACCTCTCACGACGGACAACGCAATGGCCGACGGCCTTCACTTAACGACCAACAGCAGCGGCGTTTGCGTAGAGTTGTCAGTGCTAACAGACAAGAACACTGCGTGAAATAACCGGGAAATCACTGTGGGACATACGAAGAACGTATCCGTTAGGACAATGCGGAGAAATACGGCGTTAATGGGCTATGGTAGTAAACGACCGACGTGAGTGCCTTTGCTAACAGCAGGACATCCTCTGCAGCCCCTCTTCTGGGATCGTGACCATATCGGTTGGATCCTAGACGACCGGAAATCTGTGACCTGGTGAGAAGAGTTCCGATTTCAGTAGGTAAGAGCTGATTTTAGGGTTCGAGTGTAACGCAGACACCACGAAGACCCAAATTGCCAACAAGACGCTGTGAAAGCTGGTGGTGACTCCATAATGGTGCGGGCTGTGTTTACATGAAATGGACTGGGTCCTCTGGTTAATCTTAAGCGATCATTGACTGGAAATGATTACGTTCGGATACTTGGAGACCCTTTGCAGCCATTCATGGACTTCATGTTCCCAAACAACGATGGAATTTTCGTGGTTGGGAATGCGGCATGCCATTGGGCCGTAGTTGTTCGCAATTGGTTTTAAGAACACTCTGGACGATTCGAGCGAGTCATCTGGCCTCTCAGATCTCTCGACATTAATCGCATCTAACATTTATGGCACATAATTGAGAGGTCAGTTCGTGCATCGGCAAAACTTTCGTAGTTTGGGCGGCTATAGAGGCAGGATGGTTCAATATTTCTGCAGGAGACTTCCAACGATTTTTTGAGTCCATGCTACGTCAAGATGCATCACTAATGGTTCAAATGGCTCTGAGCACTATGGGACTTAACATCTGAGGTCATCAGTCCCCTAGAACTTAGAACTACTTAAATCTAACTAACCTAAGGACATCACACAAATCCATGCCCGAGGCAGGATTCGAACCAGCGACCGTAGCGGTCGCGCGGTTCCAGGCTGAGATGCATCATTACGCAAGGCAAAAAGAGATCTGACACCATATTAGGAGATATCACTGTATCACTAGGTTGGGTTTTGTTGTTTGGGGGAAGAGACCAAACAGCGAGGTCATCGGTCTCATCGGATTAGGGAAGGACGGGGAAGGAAGTCGGCCGTGCCCTTTCAAAGGATCCATCCCAGCAGTTGCCTGGAGCGATTTAGGGAAATCACGGAAACCCTAAATCAGGATGGCCGGACGCGGGATTGAACCGTCGTCCTCCCGAATGCGAGTCCAGTGTGCTAACCACTGCGCCACCTCACTCAGTATTAGGAAATATCCCATGACTTTTCTCACCTCAGTGTATTTTGCTTGATATTAGCTATAATGGTTACAACTATACCACACTTTTTGTATATTGTTATAACAATTGTGGTTAGTATTATAGTTCATTTTTCTCTCTTATGTAACACTTTACCTTGCATGTTTAAAGTCCCGCCACTCAAGAGGATAAATTGGTGTACCCTATGAGTTTGTTTTACGGTTGTAAGACATTAGTTCTTAATTATCAGTTGTATTGCCAAAACCACACCCTCACACGCACCTCCTTCCTTTTTATGCGTGGTGAACATTAATAGAACCGACGAACTGCACAGACTGATTCCTGACTGGCTTCAAATGGCTCTGAGCACTATGGGACTCAACTGCTGTGGTCATCAGTCCCCTAGAACTTAGAACTACTTAAACCTAACTAACCTAAGGACATCACACACACACCCATGCCCGAGGCAGGATTCGAACCTGCGACCGTAGCAGTCGCACGGTTCCGGACTGCGCGCCTAGAACCGCGAGACCACCGCGGCCGGCAATTCCTGACTGGAAATGGAGGGAAAAAGGTCCTATAAACTTGTGTCCGGAAATGCATATTTGCCACAATAGGTAGCGATTATGAATGAAAGTATCCTCTCATCACGTGCCGTGTGGTCCCTGTGTGTTGCAGGCTGTGTGATTGACGCAGCGTATTGTAAGCAGCAGAATGCTCCTGTATTCTTATCGGACCAAGCCGAGATGGTGTTTGCATACGGTCAAGCAGATGGAAACGGTCGTTAGGCAACACGGCTATACCAAACCAAGTGCCCTCACAGAAACCAACCACATCACACAACATTTCAAGCCCTTTTTAGGTGTTTGTGTTATCAGGATCCTTTCAGACAGATGAACGTGCAGGGAGGCGGGGGACTGTGCATACACCAGATTTGAAGGACTATGTTCTACAGGATATTGAGACGAACCCTAGTACAAGCTCCAGCCAAGTTTCCCGCCAACATGGTGTAAGAAAAAGTACGAATATGTCTATCCTTATTATCAGCAGCGGTTTTGCATCTACGGGAAGGAGATAGTCGATAGTTTTTCTCCAGACCACAACGATTATGAGATTTCTGTCATAAATCCTCATTACCGAAGAAGTCCGCCCCGACAACTGAGTGGTCAGCGTGACGGATTGCCGTCCTACGGGTCCGGGTTCGATTCCCGGCTGGGTCGGGTATTTTCTTCGCTCAGGGACTGGGTGTTGTGCTGTCTTCATCATCATTTCATCCCCATCCAGCGTGCAGATCGCCCAATGTGGCGCCGAACGTTATAAGACCTGCACCAAGGCGGCCGGACCTGCCCCGCAAGGGATCTCCTGGCCAATGACGCCAAACGCTCATTTCATTTCCATTACCGAAAAAGCAACCTTTACCACAACTGGCACCATCAGTCTACCTAATCGTCATCTGGGGACTACAGACAATCCTCGGGGACTAGTTCAAGCGTCTCAGCAGCATCAGTTTGGCATCAGTGTGTGGGCAGGGATTTTGGCGACCGTGTATTTGGACTGGTTATTATTCCTCCACTGAAGAACGTACCTGGACTTCCTGTGGAATACTCTGCCTCGGCTGTTTGAGAATGTGCCTTTGGCAATACGGAAGGTTATGTGGTTTCTGTATGACTGACAACCACCTCACTTCCGCATTACAGTTCGCCGACACCTCAACGTCTTCCCCGGACGTTGGATAGCATGCGAAGGTTCAGTAGCATGTTCTGCTAGATCATCGAACTTAAATCCCCTTGATTTTTACCTCTGGGGAAATCTGAAAAGGGTTGTGTATGCTGAACCCTTCAACAGCGTGTTCACGATGCCTATAAAGCTATTCGGAGAGAGGCTGGTACCTGCGAAAGAGTGCCGCAATCCATGATAAGACGTGCGAAGGCGTGCATTGCATCCCATGGAAGCCACTTTGAACATTGTTATGACGTAGATGTGATGCAGTTTTGTAATGTGTTCTGTAGTGGACTGTTATGGCAGCCAGTCCACAGTGAAGTAGCCGAAAGGGCACGCGTCAACTCACGCCGTCTGGCGTTAAGTCTGGAACAGGATTCGTAATGAATGTGATAAAGAAAAGAACGTAGCTACTAGAACACTTAACTTTTATATTGTCCTTTGGTATACAGCATTCTGGATGATACAAGTGAGACTCTATCTTGAGGTACATGCAACGTTACAAATGGTTAATGGCGCCTTGCTAGGTCGTAGCCATTAACTTAGCTGAAGGCTATTCTAACTGTCTCTCGGCATATGAGAGAAAGGCTTCGTCAGAGTAGTCGCTAGCAACGTCGTCGTACAACTGGGGCGAGTGCTAGTAAGTCTCTCGAGACCTGCCTTGTGGTGGCGCTCGGTCTGCGATCCTGACAGTGGCGACACGCGGGTCCGACATGTACTAATGGACCGCGGCCGATTTAAGCTACCACCTAGCAAGTGTGGTGTCTGGCGGTGACACCACATGTTCCGGGATGATTTCGCCGGGCGTTGTGGCTGAGCGGTTCTAGGCGCTTCAGTTCGGAACCGCGCTGCTGCTACGGTCGCAGGTTCGAATCCTGCCTCGGGCATGGATGTGTGTGATGTCAAAATGGCTCTGAGCACTGTGGGACTTAACAGCTGAGGTCATCAGTCCCCTAGAACTTAGAACTACTTAAACCTAACTAACCTAAGGGCATCACACATATCAATGCCCGAGGCAGGATTCGAACCTGCGACCGTAGCAGCAGCGCGGTTCCGGACTGAAGCGCCTAGAACCGCTCGGTCATAGAAGCCGGCCACCGAGCGGGAAGAACATCCTGTTTGGCGTTTCGCTTTAACGCATCGTACTGCACCTTTAGCAGCAATCTGAGCAGCTGTTGGTACTACAGTGACACAACGGTTACAAATTGGTTACTTCAAGGGCAGATCCGAGCCGGACGCCCTGTAGCGTGCATTTCACTGACACCAAAGTACCTCCATTTGCGACTCCAGTGGTATCAAGCGATAGCTCTTTGGAGGGCATGGTAGAGGTCTGTTATGTTTTCTGATGGAAACTGTTTCTGCCTCAGTACCAGTGATGGCAGTGTGTTGATTAGAAAGAGACCAGCTGAGGGCCTGTAACCATCATGTCTGCGGGCTAGACACACTGGACCTATTACTGAAGATATGGTCTGGGGTGCGATTTCGCGTGATAGCAGGCACACTCTCGTGATTATCTCTCACACACTGCACATACGAGGTGCGGCTAGAAAAAAACCGGACTGATGCTGGAAAAAACATTTATTTACAATTATTTACAATTTCATGTTATCTCCTTCATTGTACTCTCCTCCTCGGTCTCTACACCGCTCCATACGAATTTTACACTGTTCATAGCAATGCTGCAGATCATTTTCGGTAAGTCCATACATTACTTCCGTCGCTTTTTCTTTTACTGCTTCAACAGTCTCAAATCTAGTTCCTTTCAAAGCTGACTTGACTTTAGGGAAAAGAAAAAAGTCACAGGGGGCCAAATCAGGTGAGTAGGGTGGATGATCTAAGATGGGAATGTTGTGTTTTGCCAAAAACGTCTTCACTGACAACGCACTGTGAGCTGGGGCATTGTCTTGGTGAAGGATCCATGACTTTTTTTCTCCATAAATCGTTCCGTTTTCTCCGTACTCGCTCACGTAGGGTAGCCAGGACGCTAATGTAGTAATGCTGATTCACTGTTTGTCCCTCTGGTACCCAATCAATGTGCACAATCCCTTTGATGTCAAAAAAAACAATCATCATTGCCTTGAATTTCGATTTTGACATTCGTGCTTTTTTTTGTCGTGGAGAACCAGGAGATTTCCAATGCATCGATTGGCGTTTAGTTTCGGGATCGTAAGTAAAAAACCACGATTCATCGCAAGTAATAACATTTTGTAAGAAGGTGGGATCACTTTCAATGTTTTCCAGGATGTCAGAACAAATCATTCTTCGGCGTTCCTTCTGTTCAATTGTGAGACACTTTGGAACCATTTTTGAACACACTTTGTTCATGTTGAAACTTTCATGAAGAATCTGCCTAACACTTTCCTTGTCAACTCCTGTTAACTCAGACACTGCAAAAATGGTTCAAATGGCTCTGAGCACTATGGGACTCAACTGCTGTGGTCATAAGTCCCCTAGAACTTAGAACTACTTAAACCTAACTAACCTAAGGACAGCACACAACACCCAGCCATCACGAGGCAGAGAAAATCCCTGACCCCGCCTCAGACACTGCTCTGATTGTTAAACGGCGATCTTGTCGAACAAGTTTACCGATTTTTTCAATGTTTGCATCAGTTTTTGCAGACAATGGTCTGCCAGTGCGAGTGTCATCACTGGTGTCTTCGCGGCCATCTTTAAATCGTTTAAACCACTCAAACACTTGTGTTCGCGATAAACAATCATCGCCGTACACTTGTTGTAACATTACAAACGTTTCACTTGCAGATTTTCCTAGTTTGAAACAAAATTTGATGTTAACACGCTGTTCTTTCTGTACACTCAACATTTTCCGACGCACAGACAAAACGTCAACTACTTAAAACAGACGCCACGGGCAGACTGAGTGCAGGAGGCGGATGAAACTCGAGCAGTAGGCGGAGCGAGAGTCACGTGACAGGCCACGCGACTTTCAGCCTTATTGCATTCGTTTTATTGTTTCACCAGTACTAGTCCGGTTTTTTTCTAGCCACACCTCGTATGTACGTCATTCTAGTGATTCGCCCTGTTATTCTGCCATTCATGAACAGCATTCCCACGGAGTATTTTCCAACAGAATATCGCTCGCCTACATACCGCTGTTGTAACCCAACATCTCTGCAGAGTATCGACAGGTTACCTTGGCCTGCTCGATCATCAGATCTTTCTCCAATCGAGCACATATGGGACATCATCGGGTGACAACTCCAGCGTCTTCCACAAACAGCGTTATCCGCCCCTGTACTAACCGACCAATGCAACAGGCATGGATCTCCGTCCCACAAACGACATCCGGCACCTATGCAACACAATGTATGCAAGTCTGCATGCTCGCATTCAACATTCTGACAGTTATACCCATTATTAATGTACCAGCATTTCAAATTTGCAATGACGTATCTCACGCTTACATTAATCTGTGATCTTGCAGTGTTATTTGCTTAAATGTGTTACATAGTCAAATGTATTGCCGAAATTTCATTACTCTACATGAATTATTTTTTGATGTTGCAATTTTTCTTCCTTAGGTATAAATGTTGTTATTACGGTCTTCAGTCCAAAGACTGGTTTAATGCAGCTCTGCGTGCTACTCTAATCCTGTGCCAGCCTCTTCATCTCCGAGTAACTACTGCAACCTACATCCTTCTGAATCAGCTTACTGTGTTCATCTCTTGGTCTCCCTCTACGATTTTTATCTCCTCCAGTACTAAACTGGTGACTGCTTGATGCGTCAGACTGCATCCTACTAACTGATCCCTTTTTCTAGTCAGGTTGTGCTACAAATTTCTCTTCTCCGCAATTCTATTCAGTACCTCCTCGTGATCTACCCATCTAATCTTCGGCACTCATTTGTAGCAGCACATTTCAAAAGCTTCTATTCTCTTCTAGGCTAATCTGTTTATCGTTCATCTTTCGCTTCTATACATGGCTACACTCCATACAGATACTTTAATGAAAGACTTTCTGACGCTTAAATCTATACTCGATGTTAACAAATTCTTCAGAAACGCTATCCTTGCCATTGCCAGTCTACATTTTATATCCTCTCTACTTCGACGATCGTCAGTTAATTTGCTGCCCAAGCAGCAAAACTCATCTACTTCTTTAAGTGTCTCATTTCCTAACATAATTCCCTCAACTTCAGCTGATTTGATTCGACTACATTCCATTATCCTCGTTTTACTTTTGTTGATGCTCATCTTATATTGGCCTTTCAAGACACTGAATTTCGTTCGACTGCTCTTCCAAGTCCTTTGCTCTCTCTGACAGAATTACAATGCCACCGGCAAACTTCGGAGCTTTTAGTTCTTAACCCTTTTATTTCCTTTAATACACTGCTGGCCACCGTAAATGCAACACCCTGAAGGAAGCATCCGAATCAAGTGAAATTTACACCATGTGTTTGCAGCAATGAGATATGCAATTGATTAGAATTTCAGGTAGTGTACGGGTGAAAAATGCCTTCACCGTTTGATTTAGTGAAGCTACAGAAAAGAAGGACTGGTGAATCTGTACGTCAATTCGCGAGAACAATTCGGGATGTTTGGAAACGAGTAAAAAAGTCGAATACGAAGGCTTTGGAAAGGCAGGAAGACGCAGTAAAGCGGAAAGGAATGGCTCTGAGCGCTATGGGACTCAACTGCTGTGGTTATCAGTCCCCTAGAACTTAGAACTACTTAAACCTAACTAACCTAAGGACATCACACACATCCATGCCCGAGGCAGGATTCGAACCTGCGACCGTAGCAGTCGTACGGTTCCGGACTGCGCGCCTAGAACCGCGAGACCACCGCGGCCGGCGCGGAAAGGAAGTTTACCACAGTATAACAGGGTGGGGCAATGGGTAATGCTGTCCAGCCCCTATACGCAAAAAAGGAAAACGAAGAAGTTCCTCACGAGGTATCGAGGACCATACCAAGTTGCTGAAACCACATCACCCGTTAATGTTAAGCTTCAGCTGCCAACTAGAACGACGATAGTACACGTTGGGCAATTGCGGCCATTTAAGGGTTGCCCGGATGTGATTCCATGCAAGTCACAGGAAGGAAAGAGGAAAAAATAGAGAGTGAAGAGAGGTGCTAAGCGCAGAGAAAACCAGGAAGACAGAGTACAGTATGAAGTACCGTATGCTTTGCGATCTAAAAAGTAGTAGAGTATTTGTAGTTTTTTGTTTTCGTGTCATGTATCATTGGGTTTGTGTAGATTAGTTAGGCATTGTATTTTATATGTGTTTTCGAGTATTGTGAGCCTGCTAGGGGTAGCAGTCTTTTTGAAGAGGGAGGAAGGTTGATGGTGATCCCTGTCCTCAGGTCACTGAAAGGGAAGCGTAGCGTCTGACGTATGTGGAGTGCTGTTGGAGGAGAGATCAAACGCAGTGCTGGAGAGATAAATGCGTCGGAGTAAATTTTTCGGCAAAGCCGTAATAAATATGTGTTGGACGATGTCAGAGTGGTACGATTACCTGTTTAAATTTTTAGTTATCGACAGTGCTGGGTCAGAAAAGTCGTGTTTATATAATGTAAATTTGGGGGTGAATGTAATCGCACAATCAGTGTTGAGCTTGGATTAAAAATAGTGAATGTTGAAGGAAAATCTGTGAAGCTACAAATATGGGACACGTGCACCGTGCAGTTATTTTTAGCCAGGAGGAAAGGAATAGACTGTCCAAGGGACATCGTGGAACCAAAATTGAGCTTGCAAGGGGTCGGGATGCATTGGACCTTCTCCACCTACGAGAATTTGGTAGTAGTAGCAAGCTGTTTTGAGCAAGGAGTGTTTACGGAAGCGAAACGTGTAGAGTTCGAAGGAAGCGGAATTTTAATCAATGGAACTAAGTGTAACATAATAGGACCAACCTTCCATCTGCCAGCGTCAATTTCACGCAATTGAATGTTACGCAGCCACTGCTGTACTGGCCAGAAACCACTTTAGAGTTTTTGCCAAGGCAGAATCTGACCTTGTTAAATCAAACTCTGGAGCCAGGTCTGTTGAGATCCGTAAACCAGTTCGTTATAGAGCAAGAGGGGCGCATATCAGCCGAACAGCTTGTTCAACATGTCGTGCAGTATAGGGAAAGGCAACGGCAGATAACGATAATTTTGAACACCTCTGTGCCAAGTGTCATCGCAGTCTTAACTTTGTAATGTGTTGTTTTCTTTCTATCAGGCGGAGAGCCAATTCCCAGAGGGATCCGAGGGTAGTCCAAGTCCCAGTGGATTGGATACTGCGGGCATGAGACGAGTAGGTAAGGGGTTGATCAAGCAGTGGTCGTCCAGTAAGGAATTTTTACGTTTTGTTTCATGTCATGGTTTTAAAAGGGCACTAGGTCTCATTTAAGTTTTCTAGTAGTAAGTAAGCATGTCATAAGTGCCAATCCAAACAAGTTTAAGAGTTAGTTAAAGGACCACCTGGGGACCGGGTCTTTCCGAAGAGGGGAATGATGTAGCGGCACTACCGTTTAAGATAGGGAAGTCAGATTTGGTGCAATATTTCGGAGCACACAAGTTACAGCCAGGTGCCACCTGGATTGCAGTAATTTACGCTGACAAGGGGTTGCGAAGTGGAATGGAGGCCAAGGGGCCATCTAACTGCTGAAAAGAGTAAACGTAGCGGTTCGCATGTCGCAAGCTATAGGCAGAAGGGGCCCACTGGCGCAACCAGTGTGTGGAGCGTACGTGACTCGGAGCGATGCATTAGCGAAACAGATGCACGCAGTCGAGTATAAATAGGTGTTGTTTTCTAACGAGATTCATTCAAGTGTGGCAGCTCTCCTGGACAGCGGGGCGTGTCACTTCGCTGGGCTACATGCAGCAACAGATGGGGCGACAGCATCCCAGTCCATGGCCGAATGCGGGGTCTGCAGCCAGCCAGGGTGGGCCACTCTTTGGCTCGCTACTGTAGACAGTCGTCTCGGCTCCCGACACACGCCACAGACTTTCGTGGGGAGGGGCCGCAGATTCTGACGCTGGATCGTGGGTGGTCGTTGCCGCCGCGTTCCCAGCTACGCTAGCCGAGGAAGAAGCAGCAGCAGGGATGGCCTACAGCTCGCGGCGGAGCAGCATGGAGTCAACAGGGACGGTGGCCACCGAGTCGGCTGCTGGCGCAGCCATCCTGACATAACTGGAACTCTACAGCTGGTGAACAAGGCCGGCATGACACAGCATTGCGTTGCACAGGCTGCTGGGGTACTTCCTCAGCAATGCGGGGCCTGTGACGTGGACCGAGATGAACGAAGCTCTGTAGTGGAAACGAATAAATCGTTTGGAAAGTTCTCGCCGAGTTTCAATATGATAACTCCTGGCACCCGATACCACAACACCTTGTATGCCGAGCGTCTTCGAGAGGGAGGTCGCACTCGTTCGTTCTTTTAGAAGGTTGTGATCGCCTTTATGTATAATGGTGGCGACCAGAACAACAAAAGGCAACGAAGCAAACGAGTTACACGAGAAGCTAACGAAACAGCTGTACTGGCAGCAATGCTCCACAACCGACGGAAAAGCACCCGGCAATTACACCGCGATTAAAGTATGTCCGTAGGTAGTATTGACGCAATACTGCATCGTCACAAGTATCATCCATACCACATGTCACTGCATCAAGAAGTTCATGGTGCCGATTACCATAATCAGGAAGTGTTTCGTGAAAGGGCATGACAACAAATGCAAACGACCCTCATGTTCTTTGCTGCGGTACTATTTTCTATTGAGTGTATATTCGCAAGCCATTGTAGCATTAACCAGCATAACATGCATTACGGGAGTGTAGACAATACCCACTGGTTACGGCAAGTTGACCATCATCGGTCAGTTAACGTATGGTGTGGCATCATGGGGAACAGACTCATTGGTCCGTATTTTATCGACGACAAGTTGAATGGACGCAGATATCGAACGTCCTTGAAACGGGAACTAACGTTACTACTGCAAGATGTTGCCCTCGAAGTTCGACAGGCTGTGGTTTCAGCTTGACGGTTGCCCAGCATGGGAGATATTACACCGTGTTTACACTGGTCGATGCATAAGTGGCCCTATTAATGGGCCCGCTAGGTCGCCAGATTTGACGTCATCGGCTTTCTTTCTGTGGGGATATTTAAAAGACAAGGTGTACCAGCAAGTGCCAAGAGGCCGTGAATACATGGCCGAATGCACCAGAAATGCCCCTGCTGGCAGCAGATATGCTTCTGTCCTGTGTACGGTCGTTTGAAAAGCGGATCACGAAGGATATTGAAGTTGGCAGTACTACGTTTGAACACTTACTCTAATTGGAAAAGCAGAGTAGCCTGAGCCTGAGCCACGGTTACAGTGTCGGGTCGAGTAGTCCCGAGTTCGATATGTCGGAGGAAAACAACGTTGCAAATGGGGTTCCCATTAGAAGTTATGAAATACTGGCCTGTCCCACACTCTCAGCATGGAGGTGGTATCCTACGTGTCATTGGATATTCAAGGGCCATTGAGTACCATGTCGTAAATTACCCATTTCTATTCCTCCGGTTACAGCGCCATCTGTGGCGAAACGAAGAAAAGATTCAGACAAAACGTATGTAGATGTTGCCATAGAATAGTAATCTGCAATAGGAAACGGGGGTTACCATTGAACATTCCAAAATTTACTCTGCCACACACGCACAGGGTGGAGGTTGAGTGCGGTATCATTGTATATTCCCCTCTAAAACAATCTAATTGGAATTATAACTTTTTTGATCTGATGTGTAATTTTCGAGTTATTTCAATCTCTTCAGTTAAAATGGACACCCTGTATATGCTGATATCTGCCTGGACAAGATGTTTAAATCCTTTGTACACCCGCATATCTCTAGTTTTCGTGACACTTTTTTCACCAGGATTCTGCGAATTATGTGTCCTGATCGAGTAGCTCTGACTCATATGGTTCAACGGTAGCTGCGAAATTGAACGGATAAATAAAAAAATAAATAAACGCGAGTGCAGCAGTGAGAAACCGCAGCCCAGAACGTAGCAAAACTATTGATATCGAGTAGTAACATGATCATAAAAAGAGTAAAAGCAATAAAGTTGTTCCAGTTACACTACAGAAAGTGTAAACTGACTTACTATAATGAATTAAAAAATAAAACAGCAGCTCTCAGTAAACGTTGTTGGCAGAAAAGTGCAACTCTGTAAAGTAAAAACCTGTCTCTAATACATCGCATTCCCAAAGCTTCATCCAGTTTCGAAAGACTATTGTATCTTCTACATGAACTAAGAAACAAATTGGGGATTATTTTAACTTACGCATGGAAACTAAGAGTCTACCTTGGCACTATTTGTGAACTGTCGATTCCTTTGGTTGCTGGTAGGCGTCTTCTTGGAGCAGCTAGCTCGCTCGATCGTCCATTACCCAATACCTGGTGTGCGCCGAGTTGAGAAGGCGATAACACACCAACAAAAGGCGTGTTCCCAGTAGGAGGGCAGTGAGGGTTTAAGCACCAGATTCACGGTCATGCTATAATCTGATACCCCCCACCGTGCCTCTGGAGCACTTTGTGCGGTACATTGAAGGTCAGGATCTAATCTGATACCTGTCATGTGTCTGCCGTTCATGCCTTTCAGTCTATTGTGCGACATAAAAATGGCGTGGGTGGCATATCTGGTTACACTGTGTACTTGAATCTGGTAATAGAGCCTGCACTGTCCTTCTACTTTTTTGTTCTCTGTTTCAACAGCTGTAATAAATTCACACCTGTGAGGCGCCGTTATCGTAGAGAGTATGGCATTGCAACTTCTACAGTATAAAGGGGCATACGGATCTCACACTGCGTCTGTGGCTTCCGAGTTCGCCTGATCTCGTGAGTGTGATTTTTTTGTGGGAGTTTGTGCAAGATTCCGTCTATAAATCTCCCCTTCAACAACTGTGAGTAAAATGCATCGTCGCATAGCAGTAGCAGTGAATTCTGTACATTCAGAGATGCTCGCAAAAATATGGGACAGATTTGATCACATGGACGTTTGTCTCACGTCTGCTGCAGGACGCACTGAACGTTTGCGAAAAGTAAGTGAAAGCTTTTATCCTAAACTTAACGTAAAAAATAGCCCAAAGATGTATGTACACGCATGTAAAATACATGCACTTGAAAATCCGATGGTTCTTTTGAAACTAGAAACTTTGTACCACTGAGCGAAGTTTATGTTTTATTTTATTTTATTTATTAATTTATTGTTCCGTGGGACCACATTAAGGAGAAGTCTCCATGGTCATGGAACGAGTTAATACATGAAATTATAACACGATTGTAGAAACAGATAAAATGAAATATAAGAAACATATTCAGGCGACAAGTCGTAAGTTTAAATAAAGAAAATCAACAATGTAACACTGGAATTTGCTTAATTTTTTATCTCTTCCAGGAGCTCCTCGATAGAATAGTAGGAGTGAGCCATGAGGAAACTTTTCAGTTTAGGCTTAAAAGTGTTTGGGCTACTGCTAAGATTTTGGAGTTCTTGTGGTAGCTTATTGAAAATGGATGCAGCAGAATACTGCACTCCTTTCTGCACAAGAGTCAAGGAAGTGCATTCCACATGCAGATTTGATTTCTGCCTAGTATTAACTGAGTGAAAGCTGCTAACTCTTGGGAATAAGCTAATATTGCTAACAAAAATGACATTAAAGAAAACATATACTGTGAGGGCAATGTCAAAATTCCCAGACTATTGAATAGGGGTCGACAAGAGGTTCTCGAACTTACACCACATGTAGCTCGAACAGCCCGTTTTTGAGCCAAAAATACCCTTTTTGAATCAGAAGAATTACCCCAAAAAATAATACCAAATGACATAAGGGTATGAAAATATGCGAAGTAGACTACTTTTCGTATTGAAATGTCACTTATTTCAGATACTGTTCTAATGGTAAATAAAGCAGCATTTAGTTTCTGAACAAGATCCTGAACATGGGCTTTCCACAACAGCTTACTATCTATCCGAACGCCTAGGAACTTGAACTGTTCCGTCTCGCTTATAGTATGCCCATTCTGTCTGATCAAAATATCAGTTCTTGTTGAATTGTGAGTTAGAAACTGTAAAAACTGAGTCTTACTGTGATTTAGCATCAAATTATTTTCCACAAGCCACGAACGTATTTCATGGACTACATTATTTGATACTGTTTCAATATTACACACAAGACCCTTCACTACCAAGCTGGTGTCATCAGCAAACAGAAATATTTTTGAATCACCTGTAATACTAGAAGGCAAATCATTTATATAAATAAGAAACAACAGTGGCCCCAGCACCGACCCTTGGGGAACGCCCCACTTAACAGTACCCCATTGGGACTGAACATCACTACCACTATCAATATTGCGAAGAATTACCTTCCGATTTCTGTTCTTAAAGTAAGAGGCGAACCAATTGTAAGCTACTCCCCTTACTCCATAGTGGTCCAACTTCTGCAGTAATATTTTGTGGTCAACACAGTCAAAAGCCTTCGTTAAATCAAAGAAAATGTTGTGTCGATTCCCTAAGGTCTCGACACAATGAGTGGCTAGGTGCACGCGAAACTAACGCAGACGGGCGTAAATTCTGAAACAGGAGACTGGATGAAAACTATAAAGAAAAGAAGAGAGATTTTAATATACTTAACTTTAATGTAGTCTTGTTCTTGTTGAAATACATCTCTTGCATAGTAGTAAGCAATTAGCAATGATACACATGGCGCCTTGCTAGGTAGTAGCGATGGACTAGCTGAAGGCTATTTAATCTGTCTCTCGGCAAATGAGAGGAATACTTGGTAGGTCTAGTCGCAAGCTATGTCGTCCGTACAACTGGGGCGAGGTCAAGTCCGTGTCTTGTGACCTGCCCTGTGGTGGCGCTACGTTTGCGAATACACAGTGGCGACACGCGGGTCCGACATGTACTACAGGACCGCGGCCGATTTAAGTTACCACCTAGCAAGTGTGGTGTCTAGCGGTGACACCACAGAAAACACCTAACGCTCGCAACCTTTTATTTAATCCGTCCAAAACCTCACAGAGAAAAGAGAATATAGCATTTTCAGTTGCTAAGCCATTTCTAAAACCAAACTGTACATTTGACAGCAAATTATGTGAATTTAAATGCTCCAGTAACCTTGTATATACAACCTTCTCGATAACTTTAGCAAACACCGATGGCATAGAAATAGGTCTATAATTGTCAACATTATCCCTGTCTCCCTTTTTATAAAGTGGCTTCACTACCGAGTACTTTAATCGGTCAGGAAACCGACCACTCCTAAAGGAAAAGTTACAGATATGGCTAAGTACTGGGCTACCATACATAGAACAATACTTCAGTATTCTGCTAGATACCCCGTCATATCCATGAGAGTTCTTGTTCTTTAGCGATTTAATTATTAACTCAATCTCCCTCTTGTCAGTATCATGGAGGAGCATTTCAGGTAACAGTCGCGGAACACTTTTTTCTACGAGCGCTATATGATTCCCTGTTGGGACTAGGTTTCTATTTAGTTCACCTGCTATATTCAGAAAGTGATTATTAAATACTGTACATATATGCGACTTATCAGTAACACGGACATTCCCACTACGCACTGATTCTATATCCTCGACCTGTCTCTGCAGACCAGCCACTTCCTTTACGACTGACCATATGGTTTTAATTTTATCCTGAGACTTAGCTATTCTTTCTGCATACCACATACTTTTTGCCTTCCTAATAACATTTTTAAGCACCTTACAATACTGTTTGTAATGGGCTGCTGCATTTAGATTGTGACTGTTTCTAACGTTTTGGTATAACTGCCACTTTGTTCTACAAGATATTCTTATCCCTCTAGTCAGCCACCCAGGCTGCCTGTTTGTGCTAGTACCCTGTTTTGAACGTTCTAACGGAAAGCAACTTTCAAAGAGCACGAGAAAAGTCTTGAGGAAAGTATTATATTTATCGTCTACTGTATCAGCACTATAAACATCTTGCCACTCTTGTTCCTTGATAAGGTTTACAAAGGTCTCTACAGCAACTGGATCAGCTTTCCTAAAAAGTTGATGACTATATTTAACATGTGTTGCAGCACAAAAATCTTTTAGAGTTAAAATTTGTGCATCATGATCTGAATGGCCATTCACCTTTTTGCTAACAGAATGCCCTTCTAGTAATGAGGAATGAACAAAAATATTGTCTATGGTTGTTCTACTGTTCCCTTGCACTCTCGTTGGAAAGAATACGGTTTGCATAAGATTATATGAATTAAGAAGGTCTACCAGCATCCTTTTCCTTGCACAATCACTTATACAATTAATATTGAAGTCACCACATATAACTAACATTTTGTATTTCCTATAAAGTGAAGCAAGAACCTTCTCTAGCTTTAGCAAAAATGTTGTGAAATCGGAGTCTGGGGATCTATAAATAACAACAGTAAGAAGTTTAGCTCCACTAAATTTAACCACACATGCACAACATTCAAACACCTTTTCAGTGCAGTACTTTGAAACATCAATTGACTCAAATGGGATACCGTTTTTCACATACATGGCTACTCCCCCACACCGAAAAGAGCTCCTAGAAAAGCTGCCAGCCAACCTGTATCCTGGTAAAGGAAGCCTCTGAATTATCTCCTTAGTTAAGAAGTGTTCAGATATACCAATAATTTCAGAGTCAACATCTATAAGCAGTTCACTAACTTTATCTCTAATACCTTGTATATTTTGATGACATATACTAATTCCCTCATTACTCGGATACCTAAGCTTTGTCGAAAGTGGTTTCTTTGTTAGAGAGACTTCCCTTAAGCAGGAATACCTATCAGCTGACTTTAATCTAAAAAAGGCACAGCTCTAACACCTACAACTACCGGAATTTTTCCATGAGCGATCCCACCACCCCCACCTATGCTGTCACCTATAACCTTTGCCAACCTCCCCTTTCCATACCTGTTGAAGTGCAGGCCATGTCTAATGAAACCCGTCCTGCTGATAGACTCCACCGACACCACTGAAATGTGACTCATGCCTTCTGTCATCAGCGCACCCCCAAGTCTCATGTTATTACGCCTGACGGCTGTATTAAGATTAGGCCGATCGTGACGCTGAAACAGTTCCACGAAATGCGCATTCGTGTTGCCAGTCTGAGTGGCTATCTTTTCCAGGTCACCATCTATGTCATACTCCCCATCCCTGTCAATACTATTACCAGCCCCACCAACAATCACTACCTGATCCTCTTTAGTAAAATCCCTACATAACCCCCCTATGTTAACAGTCACCTGAGCCACTCCTGCATTAGGCTTCACAATGCTGGTGACCTGGTACTCACTCCCCAACACTTCCTGCAACTGCTGGCCTACACCTCTACCATGAGAACTACCTAACAGCAGAACCTTCTTCTTTCTCTTAGACTTTGCAACTGTCCTAGCCACCGTAACTGCTGAGGTCTGCTGCATACTTCCAACATCTACAGCTACTAGAGATTCCTCTCCACTAGACTCTGACAGTTGGTCATATCTATTACAAACACCAATAGTAAAACTATCTGAAAATCTCCTTCTCCTTGCAGATCTCTTGCCAACAGCCAGCTCCCATTCCCCAACCCCCTTCTCCTTCCTCATCCTATCTAGCTCCTCCTGTGCGTTTTTCAACTGCACCTGAAGGGCACAGATCTTACGCCCCTGCTCCTCTATCAACTTACTCTTGCTACATAACCTGCAGTTCCAGGAGAGGATCTCACCAGAATGCCCACTGGCTTCCCCACTTCATTCCCTCCAGTGAAAATACTTCGAACAAGTCTCAAACCGCAATCCGCTACTCACGAATCTACGGCAAAGCCCACACTTCTCACTCATGGTAAAATTTTACAGCTATTCAAACAAGAAAACAACTTTATCTAAGTTCCGCTACTACAATAAGAAGATGTTAAAAACTGACTACAATAATCACAAACTTGCTCTACAAGGGAAGTAACTACTATTATAGACAGTATTAATCAAAAACAAATGAGAATATAACAAAATACTAACACCCACAAAGAAAATCAAACGTCTAATGACACAGTAACGAAACTGAAAGCAGTTCGCAAAAATTTCTTCTGAAATTATTTCACCAGAAAACACCAAGAACACCGGTTGAAGACCACTAAAGTTCCTAAATAAACTACTATACACAAACAATTAATTAGTACTTAGCTTTCGATGCGCCGCTACAGCAGCAACTGGTCAGCGCGGAATGTAAACACGGGTAAGAGGTGAAGTTGCTCGATACGAAACACTCCAAATATCAAAAAATGGCTCTGAGCACTATGGGACTCAACTGCTGAGGTCATTAGTCCCCTAGAACTTAGAACTAGTTAAACCTAACTAACCTAAGGACATCACAAACATCCATGCCCGAGGCAGGATTCGAACCTGCGACCGTAGCGGTCTTGCGGTTCCAGACTGCAGCGCCTGTAACCGCACGGCCACTTCGGCCGGCTCCAAATATCAGGTCACAGCACAAGAAAGGCAGAGGTGAATGAAGAAACCACTAATAAGTCACTTATATAGTAAATAGTATCACAAAAACCGTTAAAATATATATCTGAAACCTAAAAATATATGAAAATTTAGAGAGCGATCTAACACGCAGTCACGCGCACTGGTTAGCACAATAGACTCGCATTCGGGAGGAGGACGGTTCAGACCCACGTCCAGCCATCCTCATTTAGGTTTTCCATGAGTTTCTTAAATTGCTTCAGGCAAATGCCTGGGCGGTTCCTTTCAAAGGGCACGGCCGACTTCCTTCCCCATCCTTACCTCATCCGATGGGACCGATGCCCTCGCTGTTTGTTCCTCTTCCCCCAAATAAATCAACCAACCAAACAAACTTTGTACTACTATGTGTAAGTTCAAATTTACTCCAATTTATTGTTTTCAGCCATGCTGAAGATATAGTCTTGTGAAATAGGATGACTGTTTTTTTAAACATCTTATATATTCCGCGATAATTTTTCAAACGAAGATTCGAAGAAGATAGTGATACGTTTCTCGGTCGAACTGCACGTTTGTATTTATTTATTCTTTTAATTTTGCGATCTAGCCTCCCACCTAACTGAAAAACATTAGATGATCCTGTAGGAATATAATGTGATAATTTTTATTTTAGAGACTGATAATACAATAATTACTTTCTACGGATTACTTTCCTCTAGCCTCCTGACCGTGAAGAGGTCGGGTTTTCATGTCCACCGTTATCTACTGCTAACAACTACTGCGTGTTACCCAGTCTTGTAATCTGACGCTAGAAATACTGTAATGGAAAAACACCTCAAACTAGTGTGACGTCAAAGGCCTTTGAGCTGAGTTAATGAAGAGGGGAGCCATGGGCTATGGCAGTGTGGCAGCCACGCAAAGACGTGTTACACCAAAGGCGAAGTCGCCTCTCTCACAGGCAAAAAGGAGGCCAGAGTAAGAATGGAAGGTTCTGTTGATGTCTTGAAGCTGAAAGAATTAAAACCGAAAATTAGGAACATGTGAACAGCATGCAGAGTTGTAATAGCTGAAACTGATACATAACGAATTCTTACAAGATAACGAATTCTCTGAAGGTATTACAAATTGTGAAACCTGAATCATCGAGAAAGAAACTACGATACGTTCTGTATTGTCTCCTGATGATGCAAATTAGCTAATAAATGCTTGTCTATCAAACGTACATCTCTGATCATGCCGACAAAAAAAGTACGAGCAAGTGGTGAATCTGTTTCCAATGGGTAATTGCAAGCAACTAGCATGTGCTTTATGCAACAAAGTATACTTAGGATACATTCAGTAGAATGATTAAAATACAAAGCTTTTAAGGATAAACTTGGTTGAAGACTATTTAGCGGCATAAACTGTTTCCGCCTAAATTCTGGTATATCGATAGGTGCCGTAGGATAGATGCTGCATTGTAATATGCAATGTAATATTTCGTTAATGGCTCAGGATGTCGAAATAATGTTTTCGCATATGACAGCACACCAAGGGCAGTGTGTTTAACTGAAGACACACTTCGCGTAACATTTTTTTTAATGAAATGATATACTGAAGCAACTACGTTTCTTCAATGCAGCGATGCCCCTTTTTTATCGGAATTCGAAGCTCTTGGAAAGAGGAGTACAGTGATTTAAGGCTCGTTAAAACTTTCACAAAAAATTTTCGTAGAAAGAGATGAAAATCATCTAAATGTGAAGAGTGTAGCGTCGACTTGGGTTCCATTTCAAGCTTTTGAGATAATGGACGAAAAGTTACGTTGTGCTGACAGGCTTGCGCCACACATTCAGTTTATTTCCCAGATACTTTTTGCGAAACAGTTTACTGCAGACATTAACGAGCGCTATATCACTGGGTTCATCTTTTCAAGAGCTCTCGAATGCCGTTAAAAAGTACACAGCTCTATAAAGAATTGTTGCTTGAGTATATATGGAGATAAAAAGAACTACTCGTATTAAATACACAACAAAATAGTTTTCCCTTTGTCTACTACCACATGTCGAAAAACGTGTATTAATATCTCGAAATTCTTACAGAAAAGAATATTTAGTCCACTAATAGAAGTAGATCTGTAATACTTTTGCACTACAAAAGCTATAAGTTCCGAAATAAAAATTCTTCTCTGTCATAGAAGAAGAAATTTTTTTAGCTTACTTTCAGTTGTTTTGTATTCTAGGCACTTCATATCTTTCGATAAGTGATTAAAAATTTTGGTAGCAACATTCTTCATAATTTTCTGAGCTCAAGTCAATTTTAATTAAAAGTAATGAAGATTTCTATTTCTTCTAGTACTGCAGTTACGCATGTTATTATTCTTATGAACTCCAACTGATTAATTACAACAAATTTCATGATATACAGTATTTACTGTATCTCGTGTTATTTACAAGACGATTGTAGGTGGCAAGCTTTTGTGGAACGAAATCATCGGTTCTTAAAGATGAACTACCCCATAGTATAGCTCCGTATGTTAAGGCCGAGTGAAAGATTCTCTGTTACTTATCCGGGCACGAAGCGCGAAAGTGGGTGTGCTGAGTTACTTAAGAGGCTGTAGGACGTGTTATTTTCCTATTTTAACTCTCGTCAGTATGTGCAGTGGATGATGGATAGTATTTCGCACTATTCTTCGTCATTTTTCTTCCTGTTCAGTTTGCGAGTGTAGTCAGAAAAAAAAATATACTGTGTCGAATCGAAATTAGTGCCTTACCGCAATTCGAACCCAGATCATCTTTTCGCGAGCAGTTGTCATGATCATTTAGCACAACTTCCTTATTTTTTTAAATATGAGAAGTATAACATAATTTTGGCAACACTAGTACAACTGTCTAAAATGCGTACTTGTAGATGAAATTCATATGAGGATAATTACTCTAGGAACGTTAATAATTAACGTAACTATGCAGTGTGTTCATTCTATACTTATTTTTAAAATACTTACCACTATGGGTGCATATACATATACACATTTAAATGCTGATAATGGCACCCAAACGATCTCAGGATGAGAGAAATGAATATGTGCAAAATTTAGGATATCATTGTTACTCTTCTAATTAACTGCTCAGTTTAACTACCACAACTCATTTTTAACAATTATAAGTCTCTTGCACCATCACATATATCCATACTTTCCGCTGGTAATTTCTTTAAAGGAGGCTAAATCCTCATTTTTACTGAATTCTTCACACTGCAGAAGTAATAACTTGGAGACACAGTTATTATGACTGAAACTTTGGTATATATCATTGAGAGAGAAAGTCGCTCTTGTTTTAGATGCTTACCTTATTTCATTGGTGTTCATGTGTATGTTAAATTAGAAATTTTTAATACAAAAATTAAATTTGTAGCTAATGTATAACGTAAGCAGTAACAACAATATTCATTGCAAATTAACAAAAGGAAGATGGAATGAAACAAAGCACAGCAAACATAAGATAGAACAACAGCTGCCAAAAAGACAAATTACAGACGACATTAATTTCCACACATACTGTTTTTCAGGTACATACATATTGTATGTCGAATGGAAACATTATAATTTGATTAGATTACAGATGCTAACATCTAAAAGTAATAATAAATAATAATAAATTAGTTACTAAGTTATTATAAATTATGAGTGGAAATAAATAATGTGTTCTGTTATATTATGAAAAAATTGGCCAGGGATGAGAAGGAGACACGTTTTTTTTTTTTTTTTTAATATCTGAAAAATATGTATATCAGTACAGACATAGTCCGATATCAAATGCATCAGCATATACATACGTATATGCACAGTTCCAGATTTTCAGAACTTATGAAAAGCCTTTTAATCTTTCTTATGTTCGCATATATCCATGATCATACATTTGTTACTATTTGCATGCGTTTAAAAAACAACACTACTTCACAACAGAGTAGTATTGTACACTAGGGATAAACTAAGAGATATAATACTATTCTAAACAGATTTGCCTTGCATTCGGAAGGACTGAGACTCGTAATTTAAGTTTTCTGTGGTACCCCTAAATTACTTCAGGCAAATGCGGGTGGTTCCTACTATAAGGCCATAGACGTTTACCTGTCCTATCCTTATCAAACTACACCTATATTTCTGTAAATGCCTGAATATATGAATTAAGTAAAATTGTAATACCAAGACATGTCCAGCATCCTTATAAAAGTGATCTACGGATGAACAAAACTACAACTACTACTGCTCTACCACTAGCACTACTACTACTACTACTACTGTACTACTACAACTGCCTGAGGTACTCATAGTGGATTCAGTCCTCTCTAACGGAAGAGTTGCTTGTGTCAGCGTTTCACTTTGAATTCTTTCAATAGCCAATTCCACAATGCGGCTACAGTCAGGCGTTCGATTGAGTCTCATATGGAGCATGTGCGGAGATGGTTTTCAGTCGCAGCATACGCCCCATAACTGCATACAGTTACGTAAGACAGTAGGACCCTTTGGCTTTTGTATGTCTACTTTACCTATTCGACTGGCATTTCGAAAGTTTTCAGATCACACTTCTTCTCCGATATCATTAGTTGTTCACTATGGGCTCAACACTTCTCTGGTCTTTTCGAGTGGCACTTCGAACGGTAAATTACAAACCACAAGCCCAGACCTTAGTCTGTACCGAGCTAATAGAGCCATCATTACACCTAACCTTTACGCTACCATTACTGTTCCACCCTATTCGCTCACAAACGTCATATATACACTACTGGTCATTAAAATTGCGACACCAAGAAGAAATGCAGATGACAGAGGGGTATTCATTGGACAAATACATTATACTACAACTGACATGTGATTACATTTTCACGCAATTTGGGTGCATAGATCCTGAGAAATCAGTAGCCATAACAACCACCTCTGGCCGTAATAACGGCCTTGATACGCCTGGGCATTGAGTCAAACAGAGCTTGGATGGCGTGTACAGGTACAGCTTTCCATGCAGCTTCAACACGATACCGCAGTTCATCAAGAGCAGTGACTGGCGTATTGTGACGAACCAGTTGCTCGGCCACCATTGACCAGACGTTTTCAATTGGTGAGAGATCTGGAGAATGTGCTGGCCAGGGTAGCAGTCGAACACTTTCTGTATCCAGAAAGGCCCGTACAGGACCTGCAACATGCGGTCGTGCATTATCCTGCTGAAATGTAGGGTTTCGCAGGGATCGAATGAAGGGTAGAGCCACGGGTCGTAACACATCTAAAATGTAACGTCCACTGTTCAAAGTGCCGTCTATGTGAACAAGAGGTGACCGAGACGTGTAACCAATGACACCCCATACCATCACGCCGGGTGATACGCCAGTATGGCGATTACGAATACACGCTTCCAATGTGCATTCACCGCGATGTCACCAAATATGGATGCGACCATCATGATGCTGTAAACAGAACCTGGATTCATCCGTAAAAATGACTTTTTGCCATTCGTGCACCCAGGCTCGTCGTTGAGTACTCCATCGCAGGCGCTCCTGTCTGTGATGCAGCGTCAAGGGTAACCGCAGCCATGGTCTCCGAGCTGATAGTCCATGCTGCTGCAAACGTCGTCGAACTGTTCGTGCAGATGGTTGTTGTCTTGCAAACGTCCCCATCTGTTGACTCAGGGATCGAGACACGACTGTACGATCCGTTACAGCCATGCGGGTAAGATGCTTGTCATCTCGACTGCTAGTGATACTAGGCCGTTGGGATCCAGCACGGCGTTCCGTATTACTCTCCTGACCACACCGATTCCATATTCTGCTAACAGTCATTGGATCTCGACCAACGCGAGCAGCAATGTCGCGATAAGATAAACCGCAATCGCGATAGGTTACAATCAGACCTTTATCAAAGTCGGAAACGTGATGGTACGCATTTCTCCTCTTTACACGAGGCATCACTACAAGGTTTCACCAGGCAACGCCGGTCAACTGCTGTTTGTGTATTAGAAATCGGTTGGAAACTTTCCTCGTGTCACCATGTTGTAGGTGTCGCCACCGGCGCCAACCTTGTGCGAATGCTCTGAAAAGCTAATCATTTGCATATCACAGCATCTTCTTCCTATCGTTTAAATTTCGCGTCTGTAGCACGTCATTTTCGTGATGTAACAATTTTAATGGCCAGTAGTGTACATACACCACGTTTTTGAGTCTGTATGTTAAAACTAACCTAAGCAGCTACTTTAGGGATATTGTCACGGTTTTCACTAATAGACAGACTGATTCACGAGGAAGGTTGTGTGTATAATTCATCACCGATACGCCAGACTAGCCGTCTGACCGTAGATACAATTGATGCTACCCGTGCTATGCTGGGGCGGCTCGCTAGTTATTTATACATTTAATATATACACATTTCACTGATTTGTAATTTGAATACCTCATAGAGCAACTTTACACCATATAAGTGACGTCATTTAAGGAATTTGTAGTGGATGTAGAGAGATGTTGCAAGAAGTTAACTTTACATCAATTATTAGACATTTCAGAAAAGCAAGGGGGGTAGCCTTTTCGGTGTTCCTTTCAAAATTAAATTTCATGGTGCCTGTCCTCGGGAACGACATGTTACAGTTCGGTTGACACTTTTCTGGGGCACAAATTACACTCCGCAGTAAACAATCGCTCCGCCCCACACAGTCGCAGAGAACTTCTGCGTGCAACAGCATCTAAATACGGCCTACTGTTTCGAACGCGCATCTCCTGTTTGTCGCTAGCAGCCACCATATAATTTTAGGCCACACGAACACTCCACTAGGATGTTCGTGGCATTTCAGGTGCAGTACTTCTGAACGGATTGCACTGAGGTCATGTCACAGCATTTCATTGATTTCATCTCTACTGATTCCAGTCATTCACGTGAATTTGATTTAATTCATGGAAAAAGACCGCCTATGCCTCCTTATGCGGCTTAATCTATATTTCCTATTTTGATTACCGTATGAAGAAAATATAAGATGCAGGTAGAAGTAACTTATTGCAGACTATTACAAATACCAGTGCTCAGAAGTTAGCCAACAGTGTTAGCCGAAAATGTCATCCTCTTTCTTCCAGTGATTCGTATGTAAGTTTTTCTTAGTATCTCCACACGACTCTCATACTTACTAAACTCGTCGTTTGCAGCCGAGATAGAACACTTCTGAATCTCTTCAATATTTTCATCTGTGTTTATTGCTTGCATTGATGGAGAGCCAAACAACTAGAGCAGCTTACGAATTTCCAGCATGCTGGAACATTTCCACAAAAGCAACTTTTGTTAATCAATAAGGCGGAAAAACAGCCAAAGTTGTCGATTTCCCTTTTATTCACTTGATGACTATTTATTCGCTTGATGAGTATTTTCAAATCATCCTGCAGTGGAGAAAACCAAGATTACAATCATCTACAATGCCGCTGTTACCAAATTATTAAGTGCACGTCAAAAATACCGAACGTATCGTTTCAAGCTATACGTACCAGATAGTCAAAATGGTATTCCTCAAAATATACGAACCACGTCAAGGTAACAAACATATACGTACAACATAGTGCAAATGATCAATTACAGGGCATACAGATAACCGGCAGACTATCACTTTTTTATACGTATATGTCTGCTAACTTGACATGGTTCTTATATTTTGGGAAATACCATTCTGAATGACTGGTACGTATCTTGAAAAGATATGTACCGTATTTTTGATGTGCGCTTAATAATTTGATAACAGAGGCCCTTTACATGATTGTAATTTTGGTTTTTTGTCCTGAAGGACGATTTGAAACTAGGTCCCTACCCGAAACTAACCATCAAGTAAATAAAAATGAAATTTGCAACTTTGGCTGTTTTTCCGCTGTATTAAGTAGAGTAATACTAGGGAATATGTCTCATAAGAGTATTTTCCGTAATTTTCTTTGCAGGTGCTTACATAGATAGAGATCTTCTAGTGAAAATTTCTAAAAGTGATTTTGTTTGTCCTATTTCTTATCCATTTAGCTGTTTTTTGCATTCCGTCCATTGCGAGCAGGATGGTATTGATCAAGTTGCCACCCTTCCGCCTTTGGTTTACAAATGAAAGCGGATATAAAATTAAAATGTAAAACGATAGTGATGATATAAATGACGCGATTTTGACGTCATACATTTTTATCAGTGGTGATGATAGCAACGACGGAGCTCCTGGTAACTTTAGGTATGAAATTTATATGTTAAATGTGTAGGAGAAAGTAAACTCACCAGACAAAATAAGAGCCAGCCCTTTAATTATCACGTTCATCGTTGTAGATAGTGTAGCAGGCTGCCATGCGCACCTACACCGCTGACGTAAGTGATGGCAGTGATGTGGTGAGCATGCGCCGGTCAGTTGTTCGGAATCAGCGCAGTTAAGAAGGGTCGACGTGGAGACGTAACAGAATGAGAGAGGAGCTACATTGGTTTGACGCGCCCATTTCGACACCGTGAATGAAGTACGCGATTTTTTGATGTATCAACGCGAACTGTCAAGGAATCCAGTACCACTCGGAGCCATGAGATACGGCGTGAGAAAAGGGGTCGTAAAAATGGCCCAGCCGAAAGCGACAGCAGTTTCGCCTTTTTTCATATGATGCAATGCGTCGTGTGCACCGACGACCTAATTAGGCGTTTACACTGCAGTGTGTGGAGGGTGTAGTCCTGGCCGGAGGTAGTTCTAACAAGTTTTAGGGGTGTGTTTCGTATCATGACTTCGGGCACTCATTCGGATTAACGTAAACATGAACCAGGAAGTTAATCTGGATACTGCCCTTCTTCTTCAGCTTCAAGATGAATATGCTGTAGACACTCACGTCTTGCAAGATGCCAGCAGCCGTGTTCGCAGGGTTGCATGCATTCCTTCCTGGTCTGACAAACACCCAGGCACCCTGCCTCACCTCGACTGGGGGGCTAAATCTCTGGGACTATTTGGAAATGCGGGTGAAACGTAGGTGTCAACATCTGCTCAGTTTGGTAGATCCATGGGGTCGAATGACTAGTGACTCGCTTCAGCTACATATGGTATATGTTATGAAACTTGTGAAGGTTTTTTTGAATTACCGCTACCAGTCACAAACTTTGTCAACTATTGTATTACTTATTTTCTTAGCGACATGTTTTGAGGGAATACCTCATCTTCAGGCTAAATGGCAATACAAAAACAACTTTACAATAAGGTAATACTGATGTTACATAGTCTCTTCGTAAATGCTGTGGTCGCTTTGGTTCTTATGAGCATGACCACAACATTTACGAAAAGACTATGTAACATCAGTATGACCTTATTGTAAAGTTGTTTTTGTATTGCCATTTAGCCTGAAGATGAGTTATTCCCTCGAAACATCTTGGTTCTTCTGAGCATGACCGGGCGCTGATGACCTCGATGTTGAGCGCCCATAAACCCCAACACACACACACACTGAGCATGACCACAGCATTTACGAAAAGACTATATCACATCAGTATGACCTTATTGTAAAGTTGTTTTTGTATTGCCATTTAGCCTGAAGATGAGGTATTACCTCGAAACATGTCGCTAAATAAAAAAGTAATACAATAGTTGACAAAGTTTGTGACGGGTAGTGGTAACTTAAAAAAAAAAACTTTACATATTTCTTGAGACAGTCACGGTCGAAAAATAGTCAAAATGGCTTCAGATTCCTTTATGAAAAAACTTGCCGGCTCTATTCCTCCCGGAACTGAGGCCGTTATCAAGGCTGAGGAAGACTAACTTTTTGTCTAGTGTGGTTCTAAGAGATGATATTATATGGAAAAAGGTGTAGAATACACGTGGGGAAAGGAACTGATTGTTTGCAATGTAGGAATTAAGAGACTGGAGCCTTCATTTTCGATGGGAAAGCTGAAATAGGTTAAAGCAGGTAAAATGGTAGCTCTCAGGAATTATCTCATGTTCCGGGAGAGGGAAGCGGTTGAGTTTGTCCTACTAAAGGGTGTAGAGAGTTGGTTATTAAAGGGAGGTGGGAGGGGAACGAAGTGCGTTCGAAGGACAGAATGGAGCTTTGATTTTGAGACTCAGCTTTATTTGAGCCAAAGGACAGACGAATGTGTGCTAGTACAGGATAAGTAATGATGGGAGAATGTAGTCGGATACGGAAAAAAAAAGCTATGTGCATAAGGTTCAAAGATTTCGAGAAATGTAGTCCCTCAATTCAGCCAGTTAGTGGATCTTAGAAAAGTCAATCAAATTCATTCGATGAAAGAAGAAGAACGAAAGAACTAATAAAAGAAGACGGTATGACACACATCAACTAATTACGAAGGACAAATACAAACAAATAACACAAACCATTAAAGTAACAGATATTCTACAAGAACTGCTACCAATATCACTCTCCTGAATCAACGAAGGAAACACGCATTGTGGACTCCGGAATGTGACAAGTTCCATGAAGAAAGACACCAAGCATGGTTAAAGTTTCGAACACACAAAACAGAAGAAAATACCATCATCCTCAAAAGAGAAAGTAAAAGTCTGACTCAAAACATTAGGAGAATTAAGACTGGATTTCATAAAGACATATTAAACTCTGTAGAAGATAATTACCACAAAACCAATTCCTCGAACTACTACGAAACAGCACAGAAAATTGTCCTCAGGATATCATTTGAAAAATCAGAGATTATGCTAAGTGACCACCCACTTGCAAACAACATTACAATAGGAGAACAAGAAATCAAAATCGTTGATAAACTTAAATATTTAGGTGAAATCGTTACTTGCAAACTAAATGAGCAAGCATTATTGCAAAATAGAATAAAAAACTGAACAAAGCAAATTATATTACCAAAAACACATGTAACAAAAAAGACTATTCATAGAAGCAAAATTAAAACATTATAAATCAATTACGTAACCAGAAATACACTGAAGCGTCAAAGAAACTGGTATAGGCATGCGCGTTCAAATGCAGAGATATGTAAACAGGCAGAATATATAAGACAAGAAGTTCTGGCGCAGTTCTTAGATCGGTTACTGCTGCTACACTGGCAGGTTATGACGATTTAAGTGAGTCTGAACGTAGTGTTCTAGTCGGCGCACGAGCGATGGGATACAACATCTCCGAGGTAGCGATGAAGTGGGGATTTTCCCGTACGATCATTTCACGAGTTTATCGTGAATATCAGGAATCCGGTAAAACATCAAATCTCCGACATCGCTGCGACCGGAAAAAGATCCTGGAAGAACGGGACCAACAGCGACTGAAGAGAATCTTTCAAAGTGACGAAACTGAAAGCCATCTGTAAATTGCTGCAGACTGCAATGCTGGGCCATCAGCAAGTGTCAGTGTGCGAACTTTTCAACGAAACAACATCGATATGGGCTTTCGGAGCCGAAGGCCCACTCATGTACCTTTGAGGATTGCACGACAAAAAGCTTTACGCCTCGCTTGGGCCATCAACACCGGCATTGGACTGTTGACGACTGGAAATATGTTGCCTGGTCGGACGAGTTTCGTTTCAAGTTGTATCGAGCGGATGCACGTTCACAGGTGTGGAGACAACCATGTGAATCCATCGACCCTGCATGTCAGCAGGAGACTGTTCAAGGTGGTGGAGGCTCTGTAATGGTGTGGGGCGTGTGCAGTTAGAGTGATATGGGACCCCTGATACGTCTAGATACGACTCTGACAGATAACACGTACTTAAGAATCCTGTCTGATTACCTGCATCCATTCATGTCCATTGTGTATTCCGACGGACTTGGGCAATTCCAGCAGAACAATTCGACACCCCACACGTCCTGAATTGCTACAGAGTCGCTCCAGGAACACTCTTCTAAGTTTAAACGGTTCCACTGGCCACCAAACTCCTAGACACGAACATTATTGAGCCTATTTGGGATGTCTTGCAACATGCTGTTCAGAAGAGATCTCCACCCCCTTGTGCTCTTAGGGATTTATGGATACTCCTGCAGGATTCATGGTGTCAGTTCCCTTCAGCAGAACTTCAGACAATATTCGAGTCCATGCCACGTCGTGTTGTGGCTCTTCTGCGTGCTCTAGGGGGCCATACACTATATTAGGCAGATGTACAGTTTCTTTGGCTCTTCAGTATAACTTACGCAGCTTCAAAACAACTAATACAGCAGAAATCGACAAAATAGTAAAAATAGAAAGAAGAATAATTAGTACATGCATAAATAAACAATATCAAGTAAATGGGCATTGGAGAATAGTTCGAATGAAACAGTGTACAAGAATATAGAACCAGTAATGGGCACGATCATTCTTTGGACAGCTGATGAGAACACCAGGAAACTGAATTAGTAAGGAAATAATAGAAAAATTGTGGAATAGTAAGAGAAACATTAAATGGATCATAGCCGGCCGTTGTAGCCGAGCGGTTCTAGGCGCTTCAGTCCGGAACAGCGCTGCTGCTACGGTCGCAGGTTCGAATCCTGTCTCGGGCATGGATGTGTGTGATGCCCTTAAGTTAGTTAGGTTTAAGTTCTAAGTCTATGGGACTGATGACCTCAGATTTTGAGTCCCATAGTGCTCAGAGCCATTTGAACCATTTGAATTAAATGGATCATAGAAATTAAGGAAGATATGAGAGAACTCCAAATTACAGTAGGTGACTTAAAAACCAAATGAGGGAAAACCAGAATTGTGCTAGGCGCACGTTCCAGGTTACATACGAAGATCAATATAAGGGCCACTGGAAGAATGATCTCAGACGAAGAAAGAAAAAAATATCTGAAAGAAAGAGGAAGTGTTTGGCAGACAGTGGATTAAAACACCCTTCATATATATTTATTGCAGACTGAAATTCCTGGTAGTGGTAGGCAACCGTGACAAATATATGAAAAATTGCTCGGAAAATGCTTGTTGGATGCTGAAAAATTCTAGTAGCCGTTTTTGGAGACACTTTTATTTCCGCGGTTACAACATGTTTCGTGTGGTGACCATATGCTATTACAGGTCAAGAAGCAGTTGAAAACGCCATAAATCGAGAAATGCATATGGTATATTAGGTGCAATAACGTTGCATTAGTACAGACAGTGCGAGTGCGAGTGGAAAGATATTGCACCTGATATACCATATGCATTTCTTGATGTACGGCGTTCACAACTGCCTCTTCAGCTGCTATAATCGCGTATGATCACCTGACGAAACGTGTTGTGAATGTGGAAATAAAAAAAATCTCCAAAAACAGCTACGAGGTTTATCCAGCAAACAACAAGCATTTTACAGTCATTTTTATTATATCCTTCATATAACAATAAATTATAACAATCCCTGTATAACCACTGCACTATTGAATTGTCTCATTCAATTATTATTGAACTGTATTGTATTACTGAATAACAACAGCCTGTGTAAATCTTTGTATAACCGAATAGACTGGTCCAGTGAGGACCATAAAATAAAAATAAATAAATATTGTCAGTCTATTGTGGATTTTCATTTCGATGGTTAATAAGAGGTGGCTGATGTTATTTGATCCAGCAGTATACCACTAATCAGTACTTTAAAGCAACAAAGTACTAAAAATCTTACTCTGTACCAAAATAGCATTTTGTAAATTGGACGTCTTCTTGAAGATGCCGAGCTAATGACATGGCAAGCGAATAAAAGGACGTGACGCTCACAGCAACAAGTAGTCCTGGTAGAAAGGTAACCGGGGACGTGGCGCAGTGGTAAGACAATGGGCTCGGATTCGGAAGAACGGCGCCTCAAATCACTGTACAGCCATACAGATTTACGTTTTCCATGTTAATCTAATTCACTTACGGGAAATTCTGGGATAGTTCCTTTCAGAGGACCTTCCCTACCCTCATCCAAACCGTACAAGTGCTCCGTCTCTAACTATTCCGTTGTCTTTCTTTTTTTACGGAGGTATCGGGATACGCTCGTAAGGCCGGTATTTAATTTGGACATTGCTACAATGGTTGTAAGTTTGTATGTCAAAGGTTCTCCAGTCATTCTCTCTCGTCAAGGTAGATAATGAAACACCATGCAAGTGACATGCAACAAACTTCAAATCAGTATGAAGTGTATTACATGCTCGGATATGCAAATGATTAGCACTCTGCGTATAAAAATTTCTCAGTCAAACATTACATCTGAATGTTGTTTGTTTGTGATAAGAGCGTGTTATGTCCCATATAGGAAGGACAAAATTATGCGAGCACGTGTCGGAATTCGACAGCAGTAGGATCGTGGCCAATCGGGACTGAGGTTTATCGTCCCGCGACAACGCTGCTCATGTTGGTTGGGATCCCGTGACTTCCATACGAATATTCAATCGATGGGTTCAAAAGGGTCATACTCTACGACATAAAGCATCACAACGGCCCCACGCAACTAGCGCCAGAGAGAACAAAAATACTATTCGCTCGGCCGTGCAGGATTGTGCAACCTCGTCACGTGACTTGAATCAGGAAACGGACTTGTTTGCAGCAATAAAAGTAGTCACATAGACAATGCGACAGCGTCTGGAGCACCACGGACCGTCAGCACGGCTACTATTGTTGTGCTACACTTGATGCTGCGACAGAGAGAGAGAAAATGGTTCAAATGGCTCTGAGCACTATGGGACTTGACATCTGAGGTCATCAGTCCCCTAAAACTTAGAACTACTTAAACCTAACTAACCTAAGGACTTCACACACATCCATGCCCGAGGCAGGGAAGGTCCTTTGAAAGGAACTATCCCAGCATTTCCCGTAAGTGAATTAGATTAACATGGAAAACGTAAATCTGTATGGCTGTACAGTGATGGCTGTACCGTAGCGGTCGCGCAGTTCCAGACTGAAGCGCCTAGAACCGCTCGGCCACACCGGCTGGCCAGAGAGAGAGAGAGAGAGAGCGTATCGTTGCTGGACTGATTTCGTCATTGTACAGGCCGAAGACCTGGATTAATAATATTGGGTGTCACTGCATATACAACACGATGACCTCTGGTTCACGTGGTCGGTAATTTTGACAACGGGCGTTTATATCTGACGTGCCATATCTTCGAGGCTTCCATGATGTTTTTTTTCCCACGAGATAACATGAGAAAGCCTCTTGCTCGTGCTGTCCTGACCTACCTCTATACAGAGGGAGTTCGGCTGCTGCTCTAGCCAGCGCATTATCCAGATCTGTCGGCACTGAAAACATGTGGTCACTGGTTGCCGAGAAACTGGCATGCCACCTGTTACCAGCCACTACGGTTGATGAACTCTGGCACAGAGCTGAAAGAATATAGAATGATGTACTCGTATGTGTCATCCTAGCTCAGTTCGACTCTGTGCTCAACCTGATTACAGCCGTTGTTTCTTCCAGGATTGACAGATCTCGGTACTAAATTTCGCAATCTTCATACACACAAATAGCAACCAAGTTTAATCGTGCATTCTTTCTATTAAATATGCAAAATAAGTATCTAAATCTACAAGCCTACTCTGCAGTTCACAATGAAGTTAAAATTAACAGCAATAGCAGCCCTCGATCGCAAAATAGGAGTCTTTTGACTGCTATGAGTGCCTTCATCAGAAATACACTCGTGGAAATTGAAATAAGAACACCGTGAATTCATTGTCCCAGGAAGGGGAAACTTTATTGACACATTCCTGGGGTCAGATACATCACATGATCACACTGACAGAACCACAGGCACATAGACACAGGCAACAGAGCATGCACAATGTCGGCACTAGTACAGTGTATATCCACCTTTCGCAGCAATGCAGGCTGCTATTCTCCCATGGAGACGATCGTAGAGATGCTGGATGTAGTCCTGTGGAACGGCTTGCCATGCCATTTCCACCTGGCGCCTCAGTTGGACCAGCGTTTGTGCTGGACGTGCAGACCGCGTGAGACGACGCTTCATCCAGTCCCAAACATGCTCAATGGGGGACAGATCCGGAGATCTTGCTGGCCAGGGTAGTTGACTTACACCTTCTAGAGCACGTTGGGTGGCACGGGATACATGCGGACGTGCATTGTCCTGTTGGAACAGCAAGTTCCCTTGCCGGTCTAGGAATGGTAGAACGATGGGTTCGATGACGGTTTGGATGTACCGTGCACTATTCAGTGTCCCCTCGACGATCACCAGTGGTGTACGGCCAGTGTAGGAGATCGCTCCCCACACCATGATGTCGGGTGTTGGCCCTGTGTGCCTCGGTCGTATGCAGTTCTGATTGTGGCGCTCACCTGCACGGCGCCAAACACGCATACGACCATCAATGGCACCAAGGCAGAAGCGACTCTCATCGCTGAAGACGACACGTCTCCATTCGTCCCTCCATTCACGCCTGTCGCGACACCACTGGAGGCGGGCTGCACGATGTTGGGGCGTGAGCGGAAGACGGCCTAACGGTGTGCGGGACCGTAGCCCAGCTTCATGGAGACGGTTGCGAATGGTCCTCGCCGATACCCCAGGAGCAACAGTGTCCCTAATTTGCTGGGAAGTGGCGGTGCGGTCCCCTATGGCACTGCGTAGGATCCTACGGTCTTGGCGTGCATCCGTGCGTCGCTACGGTCCGGTCCTAGGTCGACGGGCACGTGCACCTTCCGCCGACCACTGGCGACAACATCGATGTACTGTGGAGACCTCACGCCCCACGTGTTGAGCGATTCGGCGGTACGTCCACCCGGCCTCCCGCATGCCCACTATACACCCTCGCTCAAAGTCCGTCAACTGCACATACGGTTCACGTCCACGCTGTCGCGGCATGCTACCAGTGTTAAAGACTGCGATGGAGCTCCGTATGCCACGGCAAACTGGCTGACACTGACGGCGGCGGTGCACAAATGCTGCGCAGCTAGCGCCATTCGACGGCCAACAGCGCGGTTGCTGGTGTGTCCGCTGTGCCGTGCGTGTGATCATTGCTTGTACAGCCCTCTCGCAGTGTCCGGAGCAAGTATGGTGGGTCTGTCACACCGGTGTCAATGTGTTCTTTTTTCCATTTCCAGGAGTGTAAAACTCTCAAATTGGGCGACATTTGCTCTTCTTACTACATAGGACAAGCAGGACGTGCCTTTACAAACAGATACGAAGAACATCTTTTAAGAAAAAATGGCACTAGCACCCAGAATTCGTCTTTTGCCGACCACCTTCTGGTTACAGGTCAAGCACCCAAAGCTGTTCACGATATCAACATTTTTCGCACTGAGAAGAAAGGCCGTAGATTAAATGTTCTCGAAGAATTAGAAATTTTTAAACATCTTTCTCGTAATGATGGTCTCATCTTAATGAGCAGCTACAGTTACATAATAAAAGCTTCTTCAAAGGTGTAAAGCCGTTACTTGATATTTGATTTCGTGTTCCCTCGTGTAGTTACCGAAATGTTTTTTCTAAGTCGTCTCATAATTTTTTTGTTTTTCAGAAGTTTATATTAATTACATTTCACGTTATACAATTGTTTTCTGCTCGCTGAGTTATTCAGCTCCCTTTGAATTTCTAAAATGGTGTTTTTAGCCTTTAAACTGTATTTATAAGCTTTTATGTAAACAATTTGTTACCGTGTCTGCTGCTGTCAGATGAAATTATTGCCTTTTACTCCATGTACAAAATAATGTTCATCGTAAGATTCGCCTGTCTACATTTTGAATGTTAAGTAATCTGCCGTATTTGCGGCTACTAAATGGCACTCTTGGTGTAATGTTCACCTGCCCGCAATTGCTAACGCGAGAGCCAAGTCTGACGCCACCGTAGCTCGACGCATGTAAGCAGCACATTGTGGCTTGCCTTTTATATATTCCGTTTTACAAATTTTGTGACTACAGCTCTGTTAGTTTAATAAGTGACATGTAAATACTGTTTCTTTTTTGTACTACCAGCCAGTACTTACACATAAAAAATTTTTTCTTTGCTGTAATTTTGTAATTATGTTATAGGCCAATTTGCGAGTTTTATTTCTGATGAAGGTACTCATAGCAGTGCCATAACCTGGGTCAAAATACTCCTATTTTGCGACCGAGGGTTGCTATTGCTGTTAATTTTACTTTGCAAACGATCGCTGACCGCACAGCCATGTTCAAAACTTCACTATTAAGTACCTGGCAGAATGTTCATCGAATCACTTTGCAAGGTGCCTGGGCTAGCAGTGTATTTAACGCTAAATTCTTCTCGAATCTTCATATGGAAATGATGCTCTAAGCCCCCCCCCCCCTTTTCTAACTCCTACTTTTGCTGTTGCACATGGATTAAGAAGAAACGCGAACTGACTGTAATCGACCCTGCAAGTGGAGTAGAAAAGAGTTTGGCAACTGCAATAATTTAATTTGATAGACATTAATTAAATAAAGGAAAATTTCAGTAACGTAGTGAGAAATGAAAGGGTTGCTCTACCGATTAACAGAATGAAAGTTCTGTCCAAAATAACAATTTGATTTATTATGACTAAACTCAAAATCATAAACAAAAACATGAAACATTTACAATACATCAAATTGGATACTCAAATAAATGCTGTGAAGGTGAAGTTGTCCATAAACTAGATTGTGACAATTAAGACGAAGTGGTATGTGGAGCCAATTCCTTGCAACTCAAATCTTAAGAGAAACACCCAGCCAACTCAACATTAATTGCCGCTACAGTAGTGATAACTCAGACAATGAACACCCAAGACAGAACAAAGTTAGAAAAGACAAACAGGCGCGCTCTGCTGAGCTCTGATTATCACAGTGCAAATTCCCTCGTCTGCCGGTGCTGCGAACATACATTACCAAGCTGTCTTCTTAACTGCAAGGACCCGATCTAGCGTACCAGAAGCGATGGCTGGTTGCTTCGACGTCCCGTCGTGGTGATGATAATGTCGCGAGTATAGCCCGAAACAAATTGTCCTGGTCTGGTTGTTCCAGACTAAAGACTTCCTATCAATACAAATGCGCCTCTGAGGGAGACGAAGAAGGCTCGCCACACAATCACTGACGGTACAGTGATTGATTTTAACAAGCGAAGTCACACAGTAACTCCGATGCGGTCAACTTTAGCCAAAACTGCCCAAGACAGACAACATAGGACGCTTGTACGCAGAACGCTCAAATGCCAACTGTACTTGGAAAGTTACGTTGAAGTCGAAACTTCAGCAACTTCGTTAAACAGTTACAATCAAATAAAAGTATATTAGACAGCCAACGGAAGGCAGGCTGTCCAGAGCAGCGAGAGCTCAGTCTTGTAACCTACTCCGACTGAAAGGCGAGAACCGACTCTCACCACAGCACCCGTACAAACCGAACACAGAACATTCCCGCCCCCACGATAGTGGCCGTGGTTAAACGTTCCAGTCAGCAAATCTAAAACCGGCGGAAAATTCCACTCTATTGCCGAAGCACTACCATTCCACCAATGGAGATTCTTGGCGCCAATTTCTGCGCCGATTTTGCTACGTCACGGAGCTATGCTCTGAGCAAGCCATTCACAGTTGCGATTTTGCAGAAAACGCGAGAATTTGCCCACCAAGACTGCCTGGGGACACAAGTCATTCCCACGCCTCGCTGGTAGCCCGCCAGAAAGTGTTTTCGCTAAGTTTCTGCGAAGTAACGGAATCTCTAGCCCAGCCGCTCCTTCAGGCCCCTGCGGGCGTGTCTCCGCCGCTATTATGACAATGTCGGCGTCTGGAAAGCATTCACTCGACTCCCTCACACCCGTCGGCTTAACCCTTTCAAGATCAGCAGTGCCCACCTGTCACCGGACCACCCGGGTGACGAGAGACACTGCGTGGGAAGTCCATGTGTGAAGGAATAGCAACTTTTCACCGCATGCAATTAGAGAGGAAAATCGAATTACTCAGAGTAAGATAGAAATATGAGAGGGGGCTTCTGCCATCTCTCAACTTCGCCGGCCGATATGGCCGAGCGGTTCTAGGCGCTACAGTCTGGAATCGCGCGACCGCTACGGTCGAGGGTTCGAATCCTGCCTCGGGCATGGATGTGTGTGATATCAGGTTAGTTGGATTTAAGTATTTCTAAGTTCTAGGGGACTGATGACCTCAGATGTTAAGTCCCATAGTGCTCAGAGCCATTTGAACCATTTTTTGAACCACTCCCATACAATTTTTTTACCGCTCAACGCACTAACATTGCGCGGGAAGAACCTTTCCGTGTGACACTCTCTACCTTATTTCACGATAATACAAACGTGCGGCCATTCTTTGAAATTTTCGGATGTTCTCCGTCAATCCAATCTGGTAAGCATCCCAGCTGCACAGTAGTGCTCTAGCAGATGACGAAAAAGCGTCTTGTAAGCAGTCTCTTTTGGAGCCCTGTTGCATCCTTTAAGTGCTCTGCCAATAAAACATAGTCTTTGGTTTCCCTTCCCCACAACATTATCTGCAAGATCGTTTCAGTTTAAGTTGTTTGTCACTGTACTTCATAGATATTTAACTGAACTGACAGCCTTTAGATTTGTGTGATTTAACATGTAACCGAAATTTAATTGATTCCTTTCAGTATTCATGTGGATGACCTCACACTTTTCATTATTTAGTGTCAACTGACACTTTTCGTACCATACAGGTATCTTGTCTGAATCATTTTGAAATTAGTTTTGATCATCTGATGACTTTACTAGACGGTAAACGACAGCGTCACCTGCAAACAGTCTAAGATAGTGGCTTAGATAGTCTCCTTCATCGTTTATATAGATTGGGAACAGCAGAGGGCCTGTAACACATCCATTTCGAACGCCAGACGCCACTTCCGTTTTATACGCTGACTTTCCGTCTCTTACTACAAACTGTGATCTTTCCAACTGGAAATCACAAACACAGTTTCACAACTGAGGCAATACCCTTTTTGGTTAGTAGAGCTCAGAGTCGAATAGACCATCAGAGACAGAGCACCTCATGTTTCTGCTGCTAAGAAGGCGAGTAGACCGTTCATTTGTTATACACTCCTGGAAATTGAAATAAGAACACCGTGAATTCATTGTCCCAGGAAGGGGAAACTTTATTGACACATTCCTGGGGTCAGATACATCACATGATCACACTGACAGAACCACAGGCACATAGACACAGGCAACAGAGCATGCACAATGTCGGCACTAGTACAGTGTATATCCACCTTTCGCAGCAATGCAGGCTGCTATTCTCCCATGGAGACGATCGTAGAGATGCTGGATGTAGTCCTGTGGAACGGCTTGCCATGCCATTTCCACCTGGCGCCTCAGTTGGACCAGCGTTCGTGCTGGACGTGCAGACCACGTGAGACGACGCTTCATCCAGTCCCAAACATGCTCAATGGGGGACAGATCCGGAGATCTTGCTGGCCAGGGTAGTTGACTTACACCTTCTAGAGCACGTTGGGTGGCACGGGATACATGCGGACGTGCATTGTCCTGTTGGAACAGCAAGTTCCCTTGCCGGTCTAGGAATGGTAGAACGATGGGTTCGATGACGGTTTGGATGTACCGTGCACTATTCAGTGTCCCCTCGACGATCACCAGTGGTGTACGGCCAGTGTAGGAGATCGCTCCCCACACCATGATGTCGGGTGTTGGCCCTGTGTGCCTCGGTCGTATGCAGTCCTGATTGTGGCGCTCACCTGCACGGCGCCAAACACGCATACGACCATCATTGGCACCAAGGCAGAAGCGACTCTCATCGCTGAAGACGACACGTCTCCATTCGTCCCTCCATTCACGCCTGTCGCGACACCACTGGAGGCGGGCTGCACGATGTTGGGGCGTGAGCGGAAGACGGCCTAACGGTGTGCGGGACCGTAGCCCAGCTTTATGGAGACGGTTGCGAATGGTCCTCGCCGATACCCCAGGAGCAACAGTGTCCCTAATTTGCTGGGAAGTGGCGGTGCGGTCCCCTACGGCACTGCGTAGGATCCTACGGTCTTGGCGTACATCCGTGCGTCGCTGCGGTCCGGTCCCAGGTCGACGGGCACGTGCACCTTCCGCCGACCACTGGCGACAACATCGATGTACTGTGGAGACCTCACGCCCCACGTGTTGAGCAATTCGGCGGTACGTCCACCCGGCCTCCCGCATGCCCACTATACGCCCTCGCTCAAAGTCCGTCAACTGCACATACGGTTCACGTCCACGCTGTCGCGGCATGATACCAGTGTTAAAGACTGCGATGGAGCTCCGTATGCCACGGCAAACTGGCTGACACTGACGGCGGCGGTGCACAAATGCTGCGCAGCCAGCGCCATTCGACGGCCAACAGCGCGGTTGCTGGTGTGTCCGCTGTGCCGTGCGTGTGATCATTGCTTGTACAGCCCTCTCGCAGTGTCCGGAGCAAGTATGGTGGGTCTGACACACCGGTGTCAATGTGTTCTTTTTTCCATTTCCAGGAGTGTATATTTTTACGGGCTTCCAACAGGAGCGACTTATTTACCGATACCTGTGTAGTTACTAGATTATTTTTGTGTTCAAGTGCTTACTACCCACAAGCTTTTATTTTAATAACAGTGTAGCGTACAGTACCGCATTTTTATGGATCCTCGTAGTATAGGCTTTTGCTTGTTTTGGTTAGAGTAGCTCCGTGTCGTTTAGGCCATTAGTGAGAGAGCACTTCGAATTCCAGCTGCTTCCAAGCTGAGTACACCGTTCGTTTGTTACATATTTTTACGAGCTTCAAACAGGCGCGACTGCAGTGATGGATAGGAACTGAGATTGCTGTGTACAGATGCGAGCTGAGTTTGCGACCCTTCGATCACAGCTCCAGACTGCGTTGGCTTCCGACACACAGCTTGAGGCTGCTGCCAAGGGGCGTCACTGTGGGGGGTCGGACGCAGGGAAGCGATGGACGTTGAGCACGTCCCACGTGTCCCCCGATCGATCCACTGCTGTGGCCGCCCTGGGTACTGCCTTCACTGAGATTGACCACTCACCTGTGGTCGAATGCGAGATCATTCCAAAGACTGGCAGGGAACGAAAAACTTTCCAGCCAATCGTAGGGCATCCCCGGTTCGTTTGACAAACAGGTTTCGGGCGTTATCTGTGGCAGACGATGTGTCTGAGCCGAATGCAGTCGTTCACCCTGTTCCAGAGGAAGCTTCTCGGCCCACAAGGTCTGACCATTCAAAGAGGGTGGGTTTGCTGGTAGTTAGGAGCTCAAGAAGTTAGGCGCGTAATGGGGCCGCTTAGGAACGTGGCTGCCAAGAACGGGAAGGAAGCCAGTGTGCAGTCGGTGTGCATTCCGGGGGGTGTCATTCTCGATGTGGAAAGGCTGCTTCCGGATACCATGAAGAGTACAGGGTGCAGCCAACCGCAGGTGGTGGCTCATGTCGGTACCAATGACGTGTGTCGCTTTGGATCAGAGCAGATTCCGTCTGGTTTCGGGTGGCTAGCGGAAATAGTAAAGACTGCCAGTCTTGCTTGCGAGATTAAGGCGGAGCTCACCATATGCAGCATCATCGATAGAACCGACTGTGGTCCTTTGGTGCAGAGCCGAGTGGAGGGTCTGAATCAGAGGCTAAGGCGGTTTTGTGAGCGTGTAGGCTGTAGATTCCTTGACTTGCCCCATCGGGTGGTGGGTTTCTGGGTTCCGCTTAAAAGGCCAGGAGTCCACTACACACAGAAAGCGGCTACACGGGTAACGGGGGCTGTGTGGAAGGGACTGGGCGGTTTTTTAGGTTAAAGGGTCTCAGGGAACCACAAAAAGGGCGTCCATCTAAAAGGGGACAGGTAAAACACAGTAAGTTAATCGTAGAAACGATCGGTACTGTGGTTGTAAATTGTCGTAGCTGTGTTGGGAAAGAACCAGAGCTCCAAGCCCTAATAAAAAACACTGAAGCTCAAATAGCTACAGGTACAGAAAGCTGGCTAAAGCCGGGAATAAGTTCAGCCGAAATTTTTTCAAACGATCCAACGGTGTTTAGAAAGGATAGATTAAATACAGTGGAGCATTTATTGCAGTCAGAAGTAGTTTGCCTTGTAGTGAAAATGAAATAGATAGTTCCTGCGAAATACACTACTGGCCATTAGAATTGCTACACCAAGAAGAAATGCAGATGATAAACGGGTATTCATTGGACAAATATATTGTACTAGAACTGACATGTGATTACATTTTCACGCAATTTGGGTGCATAGATCCTGAGAAATCAGTACCCAGAACAACCACCTCTGGCCGTAATAACGGCCTCGACTCACCTGGGCATTGAGGCAAAGAGAGCTTGGATGGTGTGTGTTTTGGTTGGCAGGAGAGCCAACACCGTGTTACTAGAGGGAGGCCGAAAGGCACGCGTTTTCGCTCACGCAGGCTGGCGTGATGTCTGGAACAGGACAAGGAAATTAGAATTTAGAAAAACAGACGTAGCTGGTGGAATACTTAACTTTAATCCGTTAATGAAGAACGTCGGTCTTGACGTACATGAATCAATATCAATAGTAACTGATAATGGCGCCTTGCTAGGTCGTAGCAAATGACGTAGCTGAAGGCTATGCTAAACTATCGTCTCGGCAAATGAGAGCGTATTTTGTCAGTGAACCATCGCTAGCAAAGTCGGCTGTACAACTGGGGCGAGTGCTAGGAAGTCTCTCTAGACCTGCTGTATGGCGGCGCTCGGTCTGCAAATCACTGATAGTGGCGACACGCGGGTCCGACGTATACTAACGGACCGCGGCCGATTTAAAGGCTACCACCTAGCAAGTGTGGTGTCTGGCGGTGACAGCACAGTGTGTACAGGTACAGCTGCCCATGGAGCTTCAGCACGATACCATAGTTCATCAAGAGTAGTGACTGGCGTATGGTGACGAGCCAGTTGCTCGGCCACCACTGACCAGACGTTTTCAGTTGGTGAGAGATCTGGAGAATGTGCTGGCCAGGGTAGCAGTCGAACATTTTCTGTATGCAGAAAGGCCCGTGTGGTCGTGCATTATCCTGCTGAAATGTAGGGTTTCGCAGGGATCGAAAGAAGTGAAGAGCCACGGGTCGTAACACATCTGAAATGTAACGTCCACTGTTCAAAGTGCCGTGAATGCAAACAAGAGGTGACCGAGACCTGTAACCAATGGCATCCCATACCATCACGCCGGGTGATACGCCAGTAGGGCGATGACGAACACACGCCTCCAATGTTCGTTCACCGCGATGTCGCCAAACACGGATGCGACCATCATGATACTGTAAACAGGACCTGGATTCATCCGAAAAAATGACGTTTTGCCATTCGTGCACCCAGGTTCGTCGTTGAGTACACCACCACAGGCGCTCCTGTCCGTGATGCAGCGTCAAGGGTAACCGCAGCCATGGTCTCCGACCTGATAGTCCATGCTGCTGGAAACGTCGTCGAACTGTTCGTGCAGATGATTGTTGTCTTGCAAACGTCCCCATCTGTTGACTCAGAAATCGAGACGTAGATGCACGATCCGTTACAGCCATGCGGATAAGATGCCTGTCATCTTGACTGCTAGTAATACGAGGCCGTTGGGATCCAGCACGGCGTCCCGTATTACCCTCCTGAACCCACCGATTCCATATTCTGCTAACAGTCATTGGATCTCAACCAACGCGAGCAGCAATGTCGCGATACGATAAATCGCAATCGTGATAGGCTACAGTCCGACCTTTATCAAAGTCGGAAACGTGATGGTACGCATTTCTCCTCTTTACACGAGGCATCACAACAACGTTTCACCAGGCAACGTCGGTCAACTGCTGTTTGCGTATGAGAAATCGGTTGGAAACTTTCCTCATGTCAGCCCGTTGTAGGTATCGTCACCGGCGCGAACCTTGTATGAATGCTCTGCAAAGCTAATCATTTGCATATCACAGCATCTTCTTCCTGTCGATTAAATTTAGCGTCTGTAGCACGTCATCTTCGTGGTGCAGCAATTTTAATGGCCAGTAGTGTAGTATGGGTAGAGGTTATCATTGACAATCGGACTAAGCTATTAATTGGATCGTTTTACTGACCCCTCGACTTAGAATATATAGTTGCTGAGCAGTTCGAAGAAAACCTGAGTCTCATTTCAAATAGGTATCCCACTCATACAGTTATAGTCGGTGGTGAGTTCCATCTACCTTCGATATACCGGAAAAAATTGTACGTTTAAAGCCGGCGGTAGGCATAAAACGTCATCCGAAACTGTACTCAGTGCTTTACCAGAAAATTATTTTGAACAGTTAGTTCATGAGCCCACTGGAAGCGTAAATGGTTGCGAAAGCGTACTTTACCTCTTAGCAACAAATAATCCTGGACAAATAGTGAGTATCGTGACGAATACAGGGTTTAGCGGTCACAAGGCAGTTCGTGCTAGGCTGAATGTCGTAACACGTAACACCTACAGCCATTAAGAAGAAACGCAAAGCATATCTATCTAAAAAAAGGTGGATAAAAATGCTCTTAACGCCTTTTTAAGAGACAGTCTTCACTCCTTCCGATCTGGTCATGTAAACGTAGAAATGTTGTGGAATAATATCGATAGCAATTGAGAGATATATACCACATAAATTAATAAGTGATGGTACTGATCCCCCATGGTACACAAAACGGATCAGATCACTGTTGCTGATGCAGCGAAAAAAGCATGCAAAATATGAAAGAACGCAAAACCACCGAGACTGGCAAAGTTTTACGGAAGTTAGAAATATACCGCGTACTTCAATGTGAGATGCTTGTAATAATTTCCACATCGAAACTGTCTCGAAATTTCGCAGAATACCCAAAGAGATTCTGGTCATACATAAAGCACACCAGCGGCAAGACGCAATCAATATCTCCACTGCGCGATAACAACGGTGAAGTCACTGATGACAGTGCCACTATAGCAGAGTTATTAGACACGGTTTTCCGAAACTCGTTCACCAAAGAAGACGAAGTAAATATTCCTGAATTCCAATCAAGAACAACTGCCAAGATGAGAAACATAGAAGCAGACATCCCCGGTGTCTCAAAGCAGCTTAAATCACTTAATAAAGGCAAGACTTCTGGTCCAGATTATATACTAGTCAGGTTCCTCTCAGGGTATGCTGATACAATAGCTCCATATTTAGTAATTATATACAACCGCTCGCTCACAGAAAGACTGGAAAATTGCTCAAGTCAGAGCAATACCTAAAATGGGAAGTAGGAGAAATCCGTTGAATTACAGGCCCATATCACTAACGTCGATTGGCAGTAGGGTTTTGGAACATTATGAAGTACCTCGAGAAAACGATGTATTGACACGTAGTCAGCACGGATTCAGAGAATATCGTTCTTACGAAACACAACTAGCTCTTTATACTCATGAAGTAATGAGTGCTATCGGCAGGGGATGTCAAATTGATTCCATATTTTTACATTTCCAGAAGGCTTTCGACACCGTTCCTCACAAGCGTCTTCTAACCAAACTGCATGCCTATGGAATATCGCCTCAGTTGTGCTACTGGATTCGTGATTTACTGTCAGAAATGACACAGTTCGTAGTAATAAACAGAAACTCATCGAGTAAAACAGAAGTAATATCCGGCGTTCCCCAAGGAAGTGTTATAAGCCCTCTATTTTTCCTGATCTATATTAACGATGTAGGAGACAATCTTAGTAGCCGTCTTAGATTATTTGCAGATGATGCTGTCATTTACAGTCTTGTAAAGTCATCAGATGACCAAAACGACTTGCAAAATGATTTAGATAAGATATCTGTCTGGTGCGAAGAGTGGCAATTGACCCTGAATAAAGAAAAGTGTGAAGTTATTCACATGAGTACTAAAAGAAATCCACTAAATTTCGATTACGCGATAAGTAACACAAATCTGAGGGCTGTAAATTCAACTAAATACTTAGGGATTACAATTACAAATAACCTAAATTTGAACGATCACATAGACAATGTTGTGGGTAGAGCAAACCAAAGACTGCGATTCATTGGCAGAACACTTAGAAGGTGCAACAGGTCTACTAAAGAGACTGCTTACACGACGCTTGTCCGCCTTAGTCTGGAGTATTGCCGTGAAGTGTGGGATCCGCATCAGGTGGGACTGACAGATGACATCGAAAAAGTACAATGAAGGGCCGCTCGTTTTGTATTATCGCGAAGTACTGTCTATGTCTATTGCCACAGACATTATACGTGAGTTGGAGTGGCAATCATTTAAATAAAGGTGTTTTTCGTTCGAAGGGATCTTCTCATGAAATTTCAATCGCCAGTTTTCTCCTCCGATTGCGAAAACGTTCTGTTGGCACCCACCTACATAGGGAGAAATGATCATCATGATAAAATATGAGAAATCAGGGCTCGCACAGAAAAATTTAAGTGCTAGTTTTTCCCGCGCGCCGTTCGAGAGTGGAACGGTAGAGACAGCTTGAAAGGGGGTTCATTGAACCCTCTGCCATGCACTTTATTGTGAATAGCAGAGCAATCTTGTAGATGTAAACGTAAAAGCACGCAACCTGCTTAAGTCACTTGAGATCCTCTGCGATGGCACTTACTACATTTCGTGAATAAAGAGCTAGTTGTGTTTGACAAGAACGATATTTTCCGAATTCGTGCTGACTGTATGCCAACAGATTGTTTTCTTCGAGTTAATTCATAATATTCGAACACGATGTATGTTCCAAAATCCTACTGCAAATAGACGCCAATGAGATGGGTCTATAACTCATTGGATTACCCCTACTTCTTGTCTATTGCTGTGACCTGTGCAACTTTCCAGTCTTCAGCTACGGATCTTTCGTCGAGAGAACGGTTGAACATGATTGCTAAGTGCAGAGCTATTGTATCGGCATGCTCTAAAAGAAATCTAGTTTACAGTCTGGACCAGAGAACTTCGTTTTATCAAGTGATTTAAGTTGCTTTGCTACATCGACGATACCTAGTTCTGTTACTTATGTCGACAGCAGTTCTTGATACGAAATCAGGAATATTTACTGCGTCTTCTTTAATGGAGGACTTTCGGAAAGCTGTATTTCGTAACTCTGCTTTGGTGGTAATTTCATCGGTAACATTTCCTTCACTGTCGTGCAGTGAAGATATTGTCTTTCCGTTGGTGTACTTCACATACGCCCAGAATCTCTTTCGATCTCCTGCCAGATTTCGAGACAAAGTTGCGTTGTGGGAACTGTTACAAGCATCTCGCATTGATGTCCGCGCTAAATTTCGAACTTCTGTAAATTTCGCCAATCTGGGGATTTGGAGTTCTTTTAAATTCGGCATGGTTTTGTTGCTTCTGCGACAGTGATCTGACCTGTTTTGTGTACCATATGGGTCGTTTCTGCCAATTGTTAATATATCCGGTGTAAATCTCTCTATTTCCGTTGATACTATATCTTTGAATGTAAGCCACATTTGGTCTACACTTTCATAATTAGTTCGGAACGAATGAAGGCTGTCTCTTAGGAAGCCGTCAAGCGAATTATTTGCTTTTTTAAATGGATGCATTTTGCTTTTATTTTTGGTGTGTTTGGGTGTTTCGGTGTTAAGTCTCGCTACAACGACATTGTGGTCACTAATCCCTTTGTCCGTCATAATACTCCCTATTTTCTCGAGGTTATGTGTTGCTAATAAGGTCAATATGTTTTCACCAACAGTTATGCTTCGAGTGGGCTTCTGAAATAACTGTTCAAAATAATTTTCGGAGGAATCATTTAGTTTGATTTCGGACGTAGTTTAAGCCTACCACCGACTATCAACAATTTTGCTAACATATCGAGGGTTGATTGAAATCGCCACCAAGTGTATATGAATGAGTGGGGTATCCATTTGCAATGAGACCTAAGTTTTCTTTGAACTCTTTAGCAACTGTAACATCTGAGTCAGATCTCAGCTAAAGGAATCAATTATTAATTTATTCCGATTGACAAGTATAGCCTCAACCCGTACTAACTCTGAGGCACTGTCTACTTCAATGTCACTACAAGATGGGCTACTTCTAACAGCAACAAACACGTCACCAACATCTGTATTTAATCTGTTCTGTCTGAACACCGTCAGGTCCTTTTTTTAAATTTCGGATGAACTCTCCTCCGGTTTTAGCTAGGTTTCAGTACCTGTAACGATCTTAGCTTCAGTAGTTTGTATTATCGCCTGGAGCTGTGATTCTTTCCTAACACAGCTACGACAATTTACTTCTATAATTCTTATGTTTCCTGTGTCAATCCTTGTCCTGTGTTTCACCTGACCCTTTGAGCCTGAAACACTTTTCGTTCTTTCCCGAGACCCACTAACACAAAAAAACCGCCCAGTCTACTCCGCAAAACCCCCGCTACCCGCGCAGCCGCTTCTGTGTATAATGGACCCCTGACTTATTAAACAGAAGCCGGAAACCCACCACCCTCTGGCGCAAACGAGGAATCTGCAGCCTACACGCTGTCAGAACCGTCCAAGCTACTGACAAGTAAGTAGGACCCTCCGCTCGGCATTGTAACAAAGGGGCAAATTCAGTTCTGTCGACGATGCTACAGATGGTGAGCACCTCCTTCGTCTCGCCAAAAAGATTGGCAGTCTCCCTCAGATCCCCACCTCCGGCCTCCTACAATGATGCCTATTGGCAACAGCCTCATGCATAGTCTGGAACTGTGAATGAAGGGTCACCAACTCAGTTCGCACCTGAACATGGCAATCACTATCCCTGTCCATACTAAAGACGGAAAAACACTACAATACATAACTATTAAAACGAAAGACTGTGCCTAGTCGCCGGCCGCGGTGACCGAGCAATTCTAGGCGCTTCAGTCCGGAACAGCGCGACTGCTACGGTCGGAGGTTCGAATCCTGCCTAGGGCATGGATATGTGTGATGTCCTTAGGTTAGTTAGGCTTAAGTTGTTCTAAGTTCTAGGGGAATGATGACCTCAGATGTTACGTCCCATAGTGCTCAGAGCCATTTGAATCTTTTTTTTTTTTGGTCTAGTCAGCACTCAATCACGCAGTTAATTTAAGAGTTAAATTAATAACCACACAGACAGCTGAAAATAAGTCCCTCCTGTTTTAAGCTCGTAAAAATAAGTCCCAAACGAGTGCTAGTACACGACTGATCTGCTGCAGGGGCGGCAGTTGCTGCCTAACTGACGGTGTAACCGACCGTTATTTTTCTATGCTTTCTGATGTTACAATTTTAACGGCCAGCAGTATCATACACTACTGGCCATTAAAATTGCTACACCAAGAAGAAATGCAGATGATAAACGGGTATTCATTGGACAAATATACTAGAACTGACATGTGATTACATTTTCACGCAATTTGGGTGCATAGATCCTGAGAAATCAGTACCCGGAACAACCAGCTCTGGCCGTAATAACGGCCTTGATACGCCTGGGCATTGAGTCAAACAGATCTTGGCCACCATTAACCAGACGTTTTCAATTGGTGAGAGATCTGGAGAACGCGCTGGCCAGGGCAGCAGTCCAGCATTTTCTGTATCCAGAAAGGCCCGTACAGGACCTGCAACATGCGCTCGTGCATTATCCTGCTGAAAGGTAGGTTTTCGCAGGGAGCGAATGAAGAGTAAAGCCACAGGTCGTAACACATCTGAAATGTAACGTCCACTCTTCAAAGTGCCGTCAATGCAAACAAGAGGTGACCGAGACGTGTAACCAATGGCATCTCATACCATCACGCCGGGTGATACGCCAGTATGGCGATGACGAATATACGCCTCCAATGTGCGTTCACGGCGATGTCGCCAAACACGGATGCGACCATCATGATTCACCCGAACCTGGATCCATCCGAAAAAACGACGTTTTGCCATTCGTGCACCCAGGTTCGTCGTTGAGTACACCATCGCAGACGCTCCTGTCTGTGATGCAGTGTCTCCGAGCTGATAGTCCATGCTGCTGCAAACGGCGTCGAACTGTTCGTGCAGATGGTTGTTGTCTTGCAAACATCCCCATCTGTTGACTCAGGGATCGAGACGTGGCTGCACGATCCGTTACAGCCATGCGGATAAGATGCCTGTCATCTCGACTGCTAGCGATACGAGGCCGTTGGGATCCAGCACGGCGTTCCGTAATACCCTCCTGAACCCACCGATTCTATATTCTGCTAACAGTCATTGGCTCTCGACCAACGCGAGCAGCAATGTCGTGATATGATAAACCGCAATCGCGATAGGCTACAATCTGACCTTTATCAAAGTCTGAAACGTGATGGTACACTTTTCTCCTCCTTACACGAGGCATCACAACAACGTTTCGCCAGGCAACGCCGGTCAACTGCTGTTTGTGTATGAGAAATCGGTTGGAAACTTTCCTCGTGTCAGCACGTTGTAGGTGTCGCCACCGGAGCCAACCTTGTGTGAATGCTCTGAAAAGCTAATCATTTGCATATCACAGCATCTTCTTCCTGTCGGTTAAATTTCGCGTCTGTAGCACGTCATCTTCGTGGTGTAGCAATTTTAATGGCCAGTAGCGTAGTATAAAACCGACTACAAAATTTGTACCGAACAGTCAGACAGATAAGATAGCGACTTGACGAAAACGGGTTAAATGTCACTTTAAACGTTTCTTAGGTAACAGTTCAAATGGCTCTGAGCACTATGGGACTCAACTGCTGAGGTCATTAGTCCCCTAGAACTTAGAACTAGTTAAACCTAACTAACCTAAGGACATCACAAACATCCATGCCCGAGGCAGGATTCGAGCCTGCGACCGTAGCGGTCTTGCGGTTCCAGACTGCAGCGCCTTTAACCGCACGGCCACTTCGGCCGGCTTAGGTAACAGTTGAACTCCTGTATTGACTGAACTGAGGTCAGTTTACGTAAGGGGTAATAGCACTGTAGAATTTTCAAAACATCATTTTTTTTCATTAAATGATGCTTTGCACGTTTTAAAATATGAGGCAAAAAGTCTAATGCCTGAAATAAAAATTCGTTCTATGGAATTTTGAGCTCCCCATCTAGTACTTCCGAGGACCCGAAATGGCCAACCTGCAGTAACTCTATACCCCCTGTAGTGTGCGGATACAGTTAGAAGCATTTTAAAACAATAATACGTTATCTTGTCGCCGGCAAGCGTCAGTACGTGTACGAAAAAGAGAATTCTTTAGCTTCGAATCTTGACTGTTTGTTCCGTATTGACTTCTGTTTTGTCTTTGGTAAGAAAGTGTACTCGAGCATAAAAGGTACACGAACACTGTATCCAACGCGGCGTCGAAGCAATATGTCGCCAAGCGTGCAAAGAATAGAGATCAAGCTGAGGGCAGTTCGGGTGGAGCGAGTGCCTCCGCTAAGAAATTAGAAGCTGAGACCAGGATTTTGATGTAATTACGGGCTGAGCTATAGGATTATAAACTGTCTTGCGCGTTCTCTCTGTTGTTTCTCAACGCGTGAAATGGAAAACGTACAATGCAGACATGACGTTGCAAGAACGAAGGCCTCGAGACTTATACTTCACAATAATTATTGCTTGCCCAAATGGCTCAGATGCTGATATAACAAGTGATAAGTTTATATGGAACTCCTATGAAATCAACCCTCGGATCTTCCTAGCAATGCGCCTGCTTGGAGTAGGGCTAAAACGGAATTGTAAATTTTTGAGCGTTCATGGAATTACCACGTCCGATATTTCAATCGTTCTACTATAAACTGGTGGATATGATTTCGACCGCAACGGCAACCACTGGCCGGAGTGGCTGACTGGTTCTAGGCGCTACAGTCTGGAACCGCGTGACCGCTACGGTCGCAGGTTCGAATCCTGCCTCGGGCATGGATGTGTGTAATGTCCTTAGGTTAGTTAGGTTTAAGTAGTTCTAAGTTCTAGGGGACTGATGACCTCAGAAGGTAAGTCCCATAGTGCTCAGAGCCATTTGAACCATTTTTGAGCAACGGCAACCGTTCGGCAGGCCAGTCCTGGGACAGCAGATTAATGGCAAGAGTTTTGTAAAAGTAGAATTTTTTATTTGTTCATGTCCATAAGACATTTCAAAACTTCAAACTGGTTTTTCTCGGAATATGATTGTTCAAAACGGCACTCAGCCTAACTTCAACCCTTTTTAACCTTTTTATTTGGAAATTTAACCACAACTTCGAAATAATATTTCGAAGTGAATCACAAAGGGGTATTTTCGATTACATAATTTAAACAATATTTATTATCAAATGACTATTCTTTTTTGGTGAAAATGGAAAATTCAGACATTCGCAAATTACATAAAAATCAATATTTCTAAAACCCATACGTGATTCCCTAGCTACAATAATGTAGATTACACAGAGCTTTTTTCTCTTTTCTCCAGATTCAGATTGGCACCAGTTTTAATATGTGCCACAGATCACCTCAGATTCAACCCCTGCGTGAGTCCATAGCTACAATAATGTAGATTACATAGAATTTTTTTTCTTTTCTCCAGATTCAAATTGGCACCAGGTATAATATGTGCCCCAGATCACCTCAGATTCAACATGGCTCGGGAGAATTTCTGCAGTGTCGCCATTTTTTAATAGTCTCCTACAATTGTTTTTGTAATACACGTATAGCCGGCCGCTGGTGGCCGAGCGGTTCTGGCGCTACAGTCTGGAACCGCGCGACCGCTACGGTCGCAGGTTCGAATCCTGCCTCGGGCATGGATGTGTGTGTTGTCCTTAGGTTAGTTAGGTTTAAGTAGTTCTAAGTTCTAGGGGACTTATGACCTCAGCAGTTGAGTCCCATAGTGCTCAGAGCCATTTGTAATACACGTATAGGCTCAATAACGATACCAAGTATTATTTCTCTATCACCTTTACTTGCACAAAAAGTCAAGAAAACGCTTTTCTTAGGCCGTTCAGTGGCGTTACCCCTTAAACGAAGTTAATGGAATGAAATAATGGTTCAGAGTGCTCTGAGCTCTATTGGACTTAACAGCTGAGGTCATCAGTCCCCTAGAACTTAAAACTACTTAAACCTAACTAACCTAAGGACATCACAGACATCCATGCCCGAGGCAGGATTTGAACCTGCGACCGTAGCGGTCGCGCGGTTCCAGACTGTAGCGCCTAGAACCGCTCGGCCACTCCGGCCGGCAATGGAATGAAAAAGGATGAAATCAATGAAATTGTAATGGCACGAAGTAACAGTGAAAGTCATTCACAAACGTTGGAAACGCAATGTAGTGATAATGTGGTGTCAAGCGAAAAAGTTTGCCAGATTGCGACAAGCATTTCGGAGTTCGAATCAAGGCGTGGCACAAATGTTCATTTGCACTTCACGTGTAATGATGCCCTCTTGTACTGTCTCTGTGTCGGATACAAGATGTGATCTGGGTGGTTTTTCCTGGATAGCAGCCCGTGGCGCGTTAGCCCGTACGAAGCTGCTGCGGACGTAACCCGGCACTCTCCCTGAGTGACCGCGGCTCTGCTTTCTGGAAGCCCTACCGGAGCAGCAGCACCCGTGGGGGCTGTTCGCGCGCCCGGATCTCTATAGCCGAGGTCGAGGTCTGCCGCGTGTCGGACGCGATAGGCGGCTGCGCGCCGCGTCAATAACGCGCCGGCGTGTCGCGGCCCGGCGGCCGACGGATTACGGCACGCGCACTGCCGGCTTATCTCGCGCACCCGACGCCGATCCGCGGCGTAAAGTACATTCTGTTGTTACAAATTTTCAGTCTCTTCCTTCCATCACTACTTGAGGGGTAGGCGACGTCGGAAAAAAAAACAGACCGGCAGTGGTTTAACCAAGACGACTGGAGCAGTCATTTGCAGTTCAATATGACTACGTACGGTGAATAGTCCTGTTGCAGGAAGGCTGCAACAAATCATCAGAATGATCATGGTCGTGGGAAGGCAGTTGGTAGTGTCCTACAGGTGTTGGGTCCATGAGAGTGGGGGGGCGTGGTGTGCGTACTGAAAGATCTTCGGTACACACACCATCAGATTATTTGACTCGTCTCTATAACGAAGTAGGCGAGTGTCAGCAATATGTCTCGTGGTCTTATCGTGGCGTGTTTATCTTCTGCCGTTAGGTCAGAGGATAGAAAAAAAAAAGGTTCAAATGGCTCTGAGCACTATGGGACTTAACATCTGTGGTCATCAGTCCCCTAGAACTTAGAACTACTTAAACCTAACTAACCTAAGGACATCACAGACATCCATGCCCGAGGCAGGATTTGAACCTGCGACCGTAGCGGTCACGCGGTTCCAGACTGTAGCGCCTAGAACCGCACGGCCACACCGGCCGGCCAGACGATACAAATGCCACTTGCACGCTTAGAGTAGCAGATTGACAGTGACCAACTTTAAACAGAACTTGATTAATTTTCACACACATTTATTAAAATAATAACAATCATAAACCTTACTTAACTTGAGTCTGGATGCTATTTACAATTGACAATCTGAAGTTCCTTTGGTCTTGGTACGTTAATCTTATTCTCACATATCTCTGATACTTGACAAAGTGTCTATACATTTCTCTTCATGGCTATGTACAGGAATATGATAATCTTATTAGGTGCAGACTGAAACTTGACTATAGACTGGTACAGACTAATGCAGACTGGTACAGACTGGTGCAGACTGACTAATCGGAGGTCTGTACACTCGTTATAATACCTCGCGCGTTCAGGTATCACTGCGCGAGTGTGATCCGCGAGGAGAAAAGGTTCTACGTTAGCAGCAACCTCATTGGCTGCGAGATATATTAATACGCAGATCGGCGGAAGCAGAATTTGGTCCGTCTCTGAGACAGCGCCATCTCGTAGTGCGGAGACGGACGAGCGCTGCGCCTGCGCTGTTGTGCTTAGCGGGGCGTGCTCTATTGGGAAAGTTGTGTACGCGCTGCCTACTATGTACACAACAAGCGGTATCATATTCGTCATTATGCTCCCTCCCCCCCTTTTAAGAACATTTTAGTAAAAGCGTTTATATTATTACATATATCAAATTAGAAGTTTTAGATAATCACGGAAAAGTAAAGTGTTGTTGTTGTTGTTGAGGTCTTCAATTCAGAAACTGGTTTGATGCAGCTCTCCATACTACTCTATCCTGTGCAAGCTTCTTCATCGCCCAGTACCTACTGCAACCTACATCCTTCTGAATCTGTTTAGTGTATTCATCTCTTGGTCTCCCTCTACGATTTTTACCCTCCACACTGCCCTCCAATACTAAATTGGTGATCCCTTGATGCCTCAGAATATGCCCTACCAACCCATCCCTTCAAAAAAAAAAAAAAAAAAAAAAAAAAATGGTTCAAATGGCTCTGAGCACTATGGGACTTAACTGCTGAGGTCAGCAGTCGCCTAGAACTTAGAACTACTTAAACCTAACTAACCTAAGGACACCACACACATCCATGCCCAAGGCAGGATTCGAACCTGCGACCGTAGCGGTCGCGCGGTTCCAGACTGTAGCGCCTAGAACCGCTCGGCCTTACCGGCCGATCCTATCCCTTCTTCTAGTCAAGTTGTGACACAAATTTCTCTACTCTCCAATTCTGTTCAATACCTCCTCGTTAGTTATGTGATCTACCCATCTAATCTTCAGCATTCTTCTGTAGCACCACATTTCAAAAGCTTCTATTCTCTTCTTGTCCAAACTATTTATTGTCCATGTTTCACTTCCATACATGGCTACACTCCATACAAATACTTTCAGAAACGACTTCCTGACACTTAAATCTATACTCGATGTTAACAAATTTCTCTTCTTCAGAAACGCTTTCCTTACCGTTGCCAATCTACGTTTTATATCCTCTCTACTTCGACCATCATCAGTTATTTTTCTCCCCAAATAGCAAAACTCATTTACTACTTTAAGCGTCTCATTTCCTAATCTAATTCTCGCAGCATCACCGGAATTAATTCGACTACATTCCATTATCCTCGTTTTGCTTCTGCTTCTATCCTCCTTTCAAGACACTGTCCACTCCGTTCAGCTGCTCTTCCAAATCCTTTGCTGTCTCTGACAGAATTACAATGTCATCGGCGAACCTCAAAGTTTTTATTTCTTCTCCATGGATTTTAATTCCTACTCCGAATTTTTCTTTTGTTTCCTTTACTGCTTGCTCAATATACAGATTGAATAACATTGGGGAGAGGCTACAACCCTGTCTTACTCCCTTCCCAATCACTGCTTCCCTTTCATGCCCCTCGACTCATAACTGCCATCTGGTTTCTGTACAAATCGTAAATAGCCTTTCGCTCCCTGTATTTTACCCCTGCAACCTTCAAAATTTGAAAGAGTGTATTCTAGTCAACATTGTCAGTCTACAAATGCTAGATACGTAGGTTTGCCTTTCCTTCATCTGTTTTCTAAGATAAGTAAAATACTGTAAAAAAAGTCTAAGAATGGCAAGATAAAATGTAAAGGAGTTACAGACATTGGCTGCAAGCAGACATTGATTTAAATCAAAGGGGAAAGTCGAAAATTTGTGCCGGGCTGAGATTCGAACCCCGGTCTCTTGCTTACTAACAAGGGAACCTCCCCATCGCACCCCCTTCAGATTTATTTATAAGTTGGCACAGTGGATAGGCCTTGAAAAACTGAACACAGATCAATCGAGAAAACAGGAAGAAGTTGTGTGGAACTATGAAAAAATAAGCAAAATATACAAACTGAGTAGTCCATGCGAAGATAGGCAATATAAAGGACAGTATCAGCTAAGGAGCGCCGTGGTCCCGTGGTTAGCGTGACCAGCTGCGAAACGAGATGTTCTTGGTTCAAGTCTTCCCTCTAGTGAAAAGTTAAACTTTTTATTTTCAGTTTATGTGACAAACTCTTATGTTTTGATCACTTTTTTGGGAGTGTTTATCACATCCACAAGAAAACCTAAATCGGGCAAGGTAGAAGAATATTTTTACCCATTCGCCAAGAGTACTAGTTAGGTGAGTCGACAACATATTCCTGTCTTGCGACGCACATGCTGTCACCAGTGTCGTATAGAATATGACAGACGTGTTTTCCTGTGGAGGAATCGGTTGACCTATGACCTTGCGATCAAATGTTTTCGGTTCCCATGTCCTTTCCCACGTCCTTTCGTCAACTAATCGCAAGGTTTTGCAGTGCGGTCGCAAAACACAGATACTTATTACAGTGAACAGAGACGTCAATGAACGAAAGGACAGATCATAACTTTGCGAAAATAAAATTTTCAGTCGAGGGAAGATTTGAACTAAAGACCTCTCGTTCCGTAGCTGCTCACGCTAACCACGGGACCACGGCGCTCCTTAGCTCGCATTCTACTTAATATTGCATATCTTGCACATGGACTACTCAGTTTGTATATTTTGTTTATTTTTCATAGTTCCACACAACTTCTTCCTGTTTTCTCGATTGATCTGTGTACAGTTTTTCAAGGCCTATCCACTGTGCCAACTTATAACTAAGTCTGAGGGGGGTGCGATGGGGATGTTCCCTTGTAAGCAGATGCGCTGACCAGTGCGCGATCCAGACACAGTGGTCACGCAACTGCGTGAACTACCCCAGCACGGCTCCTGTCAGACCCAAATTCTCAAATTATTCATACTCAGGCTCGAGCTCTTACGGGAATCGGCGAAATGCCACAAGTAATAAGCATAGTGGGCAAGGGGCATTGCATTAGTAGTGTGTGGATAATTTGAGAATTTGGGTCTGACAGTAGCCGCGCTAGGGTAGTCGATGTCAGAGATGTCATAGTTTCGAACATCTGCTCGACGACCCTTCTTGAAAACTGGAACTACCTGTGCTCTTTTCCAATCATTTGGAACCTTCCGTTCCTCTAGAGACTTGCGGTACACGGCTGTTAGAAGGGGGGCAAGTTCTTTCGCGTACTCTGTGTAGAATTGAATTGGTATCCCGTCAGGTCCAGTGGACTTTCCTCTGTTGAGTGATTTCAGTTGCTTTTCTATTCCTAGGACACTTATTTCGATGTCAGCCATTTTTTCGTTCGTGTGAGGATTCAGTGAAGGAACTGCAGTGCGGCCTTCCTCTGTGAAACAGCTTTGGAAAAAGGTGTTTAGTATTTCAGCTTTACGCGTGTCATCCTCTGTCTCACTATGGGACTCAAAATCCTCTGTCTCATCCCAGAGTGTCTGTATATGCTGTTTCGATCCACTTACTGATTTAAGGCAAGACAAGAACTTCCTAGGATTTTCTGTCGAGTCGATACATAGAATTTTACTTTCGAATTCACTGAACGCTTCACGCATAGCCCTCCTTACGCTAACTTTGACATCGTTTAGCTTCGGTTTGTCTGAGAGGTTTTGGCTGCGTTTAGATTTGCTGTGAAGCTCTCTTTGCTTTCGCAGTAGTTACCTAACTTTGTTGTTGAACCACGGTGGGTTTTTCCCGTCCGACACAGTTTTACATTGTCAGTGTCGGAACAGAAATTTTCGTTTTGGTCTGTTAGGTAGTCTGAACTCTGCCTCCTATTACTCTTGCTAAACAGATAAACCTTCCTCCCTTTTTTTATATTCCTATTTACTTTCATATTCAGGGATGCTGTTACGTCCTTATGATCACTGATTCCCTGTTCTGCGCCTACAGAGTCGAAAAGTTCGGGTCTGTTTGTTATCAGTAGGTCTAAGATATCTCGACGGGCCGGCCGGTGTGGCCGTGCGGTTCTAGGCTAATTAAACCTAACTAACCTAAGGACATCACACACATCCATGCCCGAGGCAGGATTCGAACTTGCGACCGAAGCGGTCGCTCGGCTCCAGACTGCAGCGCCTAGAACCGCATGACCGCTCCGGCCGGCAGCGGGGTTGTTATCGATAGTCCGTAGTACAGCGATGACAGTAACCAACAATATCTTACGCGAGTACAGAACTGACTGACCGTTATTCTTTTCGCTTTATTGTTATTTCAACCCCATCGTTTCTTATGGGCGGGGGTTGAGCTGCCAGTGGTACATTTACAGAAAATAAACGAAGAAATGAGAAACATATTTCTGGATCCAAAATTTAAAAAGGTTTTAAAATACAATGTAGAGACGATCACAAATACACAGAGTGGTTTTCTCGTTTAAAGCTTAAAAAGGAAATAAAGTGTCTGACAGGTAAAGATAGAAAGACAAAATAGGTACTTAAAACTATAAAACGACGTACGTTAAAAAGAGGCACTGCGCTTTCACTAAAGAGCTGAAGGACCTACGCTGGGTGAAGAAGCTGTGGGGAGATTAAAGATGGTGATGATAGTAGGTACACATTTTACAAGCCGTTGGGCGGTGTGGGTAGAAAGAGGATAGATGGTTAAGTGAATAGTGGGAAAGACAGAAAGAAAGGATGAATCAGGTGGGTGAGAAGGGCCGTGGTATCAGGAGAGGAAGGGAGGAATTGAAATGGAGGGGAGGAGAGAGAGAGTGTGGAAATAGGTGGGAGAACCTATAGCTGGGAGGCTGGATCTATATCGGAACTGATTCCATTGTCTGGGAGAGGGAGTCTGCTGAAGTTCTTCTTTTATCTTTATTGTTATTTTATTCCCCCAACCCCGCGCGCTACATGTGGGCGGTAAGGGGGGAGGGCTGTCAGCGGTACAGTCACCCTGCTCTGCAGCCAACTGACAAAAAAGAAAAGAGAATTGAAAACGAGAAACAGAAATGTGAGATATTAAAATGAAATGCAAACATTTTAAAGACGAAAATAAAATGGAAGTTTTTATATACACGAGATACAGGGCTTCTTACTCTAGTATTTAAGAACAGTAATAACGAAAGGATAAACGAACGCAATGAGAGCACATTTGGAAACGTGTAAAACACGATGCCGAAACACTGATATTTAAAAGAAGCACTTTCCTGGCACTAAAAAGTAGAAGGACCTGCTCTAGGAAAGGGAGTCTCGTTGACTAACCGTTCGCTGGACGGTCGTGTTCATATCGACCGCGAGGACCACCAGTGGCCGACGTATTCACGTGGCGAGATGAGAGGTGCACTCAGGCTGCGGCGAGACTGTGCCCTCAAACGGCCATCTAGGTCCATTACCTCCAGTGGCGGCGGGCATTCAGCTTCCACAGACCGGATACCAGGAAAGTAGAACAGCCAGAAGGGGACAAGAAAACGGAATGAAATTTCACAGGTTAAGAGGGAGTGCGATGTTATTTCAGTGATTTCAAAATCGAGTCAAGTTTATAAAAAATTTGGTAGTATTAGTCAACTTATGAAAAAGACTTTCCTCCCCTTCTGCGGTCAATGCATGAACTAGGACTGTTGATATTTTTAAAAATATAGGGAATCTGATAATCATTTAAAAAAAAAATCGGCTCTCCATGTATCGAAAACAAGTATGTCTATCGATATATCGACATCGGAAATCTTGTTATTCCATTCATACCACCCCCCCACCCCTCCACCCATCCACCACCCAGCCACCCTCTCCCACGCCCCAGTGCAATCGAACTTCGTTTTTTGTGCCACAAAAGAGAAAGATTGGATGTGTTCAAAGCTCAAAAAGTAGTAAGACTCCTTCACACAGTGAAAGTAGAATTATGTTCAATTACAACTTCAAACGAACAACTTCCAATATTTACCAAAGCTTTTGAAAAATATACAATATAAAAGAATCGATACAGCTATTTCGATGTCGATATAACGGTATATCGGTGGATAAAATGTCACCGACATACACACAACAACAAAAGTTTTGCATCACCCCGGTTCCCAGAACTCCTGAATATAGACGTTGACTGTGGATTTTGTATCACAGACACGGTCCCTGTGACTATTGAGAGATGTCACTAAACCCGCCCAAAGAAGTAGTAAACAACCATGCATGAGCAGCGCTTATTAGACGTAGGGGGTCTGACAGCCGATCGGTTCCAGCCATTCCACCAGGTAGGAGGTACACGACTCGTGTTGTCTGTAGTTCAACCTTGCCTAGACGGTCAGTACCGCGGTTCGATGGCGTCCACATTGTTACTTTGTGACACGTAGGGCTCTCAACAAGGGAAGTGTCAAGGCGTCTCGGAGTGAACCAAAGCGATGTTGTTCGGAAATGGAGGAGATACGGAGAGAAAGGAACTGTGGATGACATGCCTCGCTCAGGCTGCCCAAGGGCTGCTACTACTGCAGTGGATGACCGCTACTTACGGATTATGGCTCGGAGGAACCCTGGCAGCAACGCCACTATGTTCAGTGATGCTTTTCGTGCAGCCACAGGACGTCGTGTTACGACTCAAACTGTGCGCAATAGGCTGAATGATGCGCAACTTCACTCCAGACGTCCATGGCGAGGTCCATCTTTGCAACCACGACACCATGCAGCGCGGTACAGATGGGCCCAACAACAAGCCAAATGGACCGCTCAGGATTGACATTACGTTCTCTTCACTGATGAGTGTCGCCTGTGGCTTCAACCAGACAATCGTCGGAGACGTGTTTGGAGGCAACCCGGTCAGGCTGAACGCCTTACACACTGTCCAGCGAGTGCAGCAAGGTGGAGCTTCCCTGAAGTTCTGGGATGGCAATATGTAGGGCCGACGTACGCCGCTGATGGTCATGGAAAGCGCCGTAATGGCTGTACGCTACGTGAATGCCATCCGCCGACCGATAGTGACACCATATCGGCAGCATATTGGCGAGGCTTTCGTCTTCATGGACGGCAATTCGCGCCCCCATGGTGCACATTTTATGAATAACTCTCTTCAGGATAAAGACATCGCTCGACTAGAGTGGCCATCATGTTCTCCAGACATGAACCCTATCGAACATGCCTGGGATAGATTGAAAAGGGCTGTTTATGGGCGACGTGACCCACCGACCACTCTGAGGGATCTACGCCGAATCGCCGTTGAGGAGTGGGACAATCTGGACCAACAGTGGCTTGATGAACTTGTGGATAGTAGGCCACGACGAATACAGGCATGCATCAATGCAAGAGGACGTGGTACTGGGTATTAGAGGTACCGGTGTGTACAGGAATCTGGACCACCACCTCTGAAGGTCTCACTGTATGGTGGTACAACATGCAATGTGTGGTTTTCATGAGCAATAAAAAGGGCGGAAATGATGTTTATGTTGATCTCTATTCCAATTTTCTGTACAGGTTCCGGAACTCTCGTAACCGAGATGATGCATAACTTTTTTTGATGTGTGTGTGTATATATGTCGATATTTTATGAACAGCACTAGCATGAACTGATGGGGCTGGGAAGGGTGTAAGAAAGCTTTTGTATACTGTACTGAGGGGTTCCTCCACAACTGCTGTAACTAGCCTTGAGTCGCTGGATACTTGCACTGGGATAGAGTTGACATACGAGCTGGTGCCACACATGTTCTCTCGGGGGCAGATCAGGGGATCTGACTGACCAAATGAGTACCTCATCACGTAGACAGTTCATGTGTGGGCGAGCGCTGTTCGTTTGAAAAACGTTACCACGACACTGTACCGTGAGAGGTAACACATCAGGGCACAGAGTGTTTGCGATGTACCGTTACGCCGTCAGAGTTCCCTCAATCACTACCAGCCATGACCTGAAGTCATAGCCGATGGTTTCCCATAGTATGACACCAGGAGTAACGCTGCCGTGACTCTTTAAAACATTGGATGTATGGTGCATCTGCCCAGGTCGCCGCCTTACTCACAGACGATGGACATCCTGGGTAGTACAGAACGTCGATTCATCGCTGAACGTGATGCGACGCCATTCATTACCAGGCCATGCTTCCAGCCACAGCACCAGTCCAGACGCAGCCGTTTGTGTTGTGTTGTTACCGGCAGCCTACGCACGGGGCGGTAGTTCTGTAATCCAGATGCTGCTAGTCTCCGACCAATGGTGCGGGATGATACAGAATGTTGCGGGATAGTCCTGTACTTGCTCTTTGATGCAAGGCACAGAAGTGTTTGCGGCGTGCTTGGTTCACATTACGGCGTTCCTCCTCTGTGGTGGTCAGACGTGCTCGACCGGAATCACGATGACACGTATGCCTGCCCTCACATTTCTACGCAGTCCAAAAGTGGACCACTGTCATATGCAAATGCCCTAAAAATCTGGATATTGCATAATTCGAAAAGCTGGCCAAATGGAGACCCACAATGAGATTCTTTTGAAACTCTGTCAGTTGATGATAACGCCGTCTAATATGAAAATAGTTCAAGTCGTTCTGAGCACCATGGGACTTAACATTTGAGGTCATCAGTCCCCTAGAACTTAGTACTTAAACTTAACTAACCTAAGGACATCACACACATCCATGTCCGAGGCAGGATTCGAACCTGCGACCGTAGCGGTCGCGCCGTTCCAGACTGAAGCGCCTAGAACCGCTCGGCCACACCGGCCGGCGTCTCATATGAGTACGCGGCATCTCCGTGTCCTTCAGAGTGACCAATTTCTGACACTGTTAACACCTCTTATATACCGTACCATGAACAACACGAACAGCAGAACTGCAGAGTGAAATTTTCACTCTGCAGCGGAGTGTGCTCTGATATGATGGCAGATTAAAACTGTGTCCCGGAACGAGGCTCTAACTCGCGACCTTTGCCTATCGTGGGCAAGTGCTCTATCGACTGAGCTACCCAAGCACAACTCACGACCCGTCCTCACAGCTTTATTTCCGCCAGTACCTCGTCTCGTACATTCCAAACTCCTTGCAAGATTCGCAGGAGATCATCTTTGAAGTTTGGAATGAAGGAGACGAGGTACTGGCATAAGTAAAGCTGTGAAGACGGGTCGTGAGTCCTGCTTGGGCAGCTCAGTCAGTAGAGCACTTGCTCGCGAATGGAAAAGGTCGCGATTTCGAGTCTCGGTCCGGCACACAATTTTAATCTGCCAGGAAGTTTCAGCACTTTTGCCGTTCTTCCTGCCACATAGCATGGCAACTCTTATGGTTTACATCCCCACCGGTGATTTGTATGTGTGCAATGTTATATTGACATCTGACCATTTCTTCTGGGTTCTGCACTGTTTTCGCCAGGCGGTGCGTACAAGTATTTAACTCAGGGCGCTCTACGGTTGCTCGATTGAGGACTAGTTCACATGGATGCGCTTGCAGGCTCGCCAGTTGCAGGGATCATTCCAGCAATTACGACACGGTTCTTGTGTCAACTCGCAGAACTAGGAAACCCCATAAGTTGTGTAAGGCAAGACAGAAGGGGAAAGACAGTGCAACCTCCGTCTGTGTAAGTGTGGAAGGGCAGCTGGTCAGTGCAAAGTAGGTCATAAACGTGTCACCAGCGATGTGAGAGCGACGACAGGGAAAGGAAATCGACTGTTACAGACAGTACAAGGTTCCTGCACATGTATAACAATCTGGTGTTTGTTAGACCAAAATGGGGTACGTCTGTGCGAGGGTGAAATTATTTTAATTCACTATTCACACTGACGTCTAACGGAGGACTGAAAAAATTTTAATTAAGAAAATATTTTTTAACTAAATGCATCCGTTATTAAATTATACCTTATACTGCGCCATGGATTTTGACGCTGGAACTACAGTTAACAATAATAAAACTATTAATACGGTGGAGTGTTGGGTATATAAACTTATCCCCTGTGACAAAACAGTCTGAATGCCGTTGTATCACGTGAAGTAACCTGAGATACGAAATATTTTGCCTTTCAAAATCTGTATTGTAAATTCATCAAACCGCAATGAAAATTCTCAAAATTATTTGGAATTACATTCAGTGCACATTTAAATGTATCTTTGAAAACAACAATAGAATTATCGTCATCAATGTCCACATTACTCCTATTGCATCGTCTACGTAAAAATTCTCTCTCTCTAGCTCTTCGTCTTTCAATCCTACCCAGTAGTGATCTTCGAGGCATGGCCTGAAATAAATATAGTTTCTATATAATAAGGGAAGTCATAGCTATTCAAAATGAAGAAACTGAAAATCAGTAACTTACTTCAGATTTTGTGGTAACGTCGAGGAATGAACACAAAGTTAGTTCGGTTTTCTCTTAGACAAAAGTAAGCGAAAAAACGACGTCAATAAACAGTATTCTGTACAGTCTGTACTGACCCCGAAGGCTTCGTTATTACGCAATTCTGACAATGCCAACTACCTAATGGCCGCTTCACGTAAGACGGCGCTTCCGCGCATAGAGGCGGAGCGAGCAGGAGGCGTGGATGGGATGAGGTTTGCACATACGTGGCGGCAGAGAGCGGCCAAACGAAGTCCGTGTTGCCGAACTGTGTTGCTGCGGGCAACAATCTGGTTCATTACCCTTCGGTACATTGTCTTGTACGTCCATATCTATGAAGGAATAATACATTTTAAAACCGATTTCTATCATTCGTCTACATGATAAATCTTACTTTTGAGTGTTGAGGTTGTGTCCACTGCTCCACAGCAATTATATGTGTGACGCAGGAAGGCGAGAACAGCTGAAACAGCTTTGTGAAGGCGCCAAGAACAATTTTTCTCAAAACAACGGTTGTCTAACGACAAGAACATGGTTCCAGTAATTGCCATTTATTGTGATTTGGACTGTATTATAAATTAAAATGTTATACGTAACAAAATTAATGACAAAGTCAAACCGAAATCATTATATTTGCTTGACAACTGCTTTTACTCCATGTAATTTTTTACATGTTTATAATCGGCGTATGTGGGTGTGTTTCACTGCTGTTCAGTGTAAATCACTGTGCGTAAAAAAGAATTACTGGTAGCAAACGCTAGAGCAAAACAAAGTCTACATTGTTATACCATCTACTATCTGTGTCTATGTCCGAACCACCTGATTGTAAATTTTGGATGATACGTTCAAGGCTTTTATCCATCTTCATCTCTCTGTGAAAGTCTTATTTTTGAAACTTTTCTGCGTGATACACACAGTGTGTCCACGCTGAAGGCGGATGCTGTCTATTGCTTCAAGCACAAGCCTTTCAGTGTCTGTTATTTTGAATGTTTTTTTTCCACATAGCTTGTAACCTGTACGCAAATTAATTCTGTCGGATTACAGTGACAGTAATATGTGGGCAAACGCAAAACTGTGTGACCACATTCACACGCAACAGAGTCAAATTTCTACATTCGGTCGGGTGACTTTTATAAATTAACGAGCTGCAAGAGTTCAGCACGAGTCTGGCTTATATTGTCCGGAATATTTTTATTTTTTAGCCTGAGCGCAATATCCCCTTTCCTGGTGCTCGTACTTGACCATTTCTCTCTAACAGCTCAATAATAACTGGCACGATAATTACAAAGACCGACCTCGAAGCTAGGTATGGCAAGAATTGTTCAGTGAATCACTTCTTGAAAGTGACAGCGTTCATTTCCGAATGGCAGTCACTACTGGTTTTCTTAAATCTAAACAGAAGTTTACTCTCAGGAACCAAATCAGAAGAAGAGCGAGCATGCAGAATAAGTATCCTAGAACCTTTTCTTAAGGGAACTTTAAAACCGCCAGTACCATCACTCATTTTCCAGCAGATATTCGTGGAATGATTCTGATTCATCAATGTTTCATCAAGGTAATACACTATAGAACTTCCTCCTCTTTTTCTATTTTGCATCTTATAACGGACGTGCTTCGTGCTGCTTCTGTGTCACTTCTTTCAATTAAAAAGTCTCTTCTTAACATGTTTAAAACCAATGTATTTTAAAATTCTTTACATTGAAGAAGTGCTACGTTTGAAACCAATTTGCTCAGGCATAATTGTAATAAGTTTTTGTGATGTTGGGTATTCCCTTCTTATATACATTTCAAACATGGAGCGCTTTAAAACATAGTTGTCAAAAACATCTATTTGTGTTACACGTTTCTTGCGATTTCGATGATTCTCAGGCGACACGAAAACAAAATTTCCTGAATTTTCTACAGCTCCGACACTTTTCTTTACTATTCTCTGTATAGCTCCGACAATTTTGGATACTGTTCTTTGTACAGTTCTCTTGCCGACACGTGCTTGTGCAGTTCGTTCTTGAGTCTTGAAAACGTCAAAAATAGAAATATCGGTTTCAGATTCAAATTTGAAGAAGTTGTAAATGCGGGACATAAACCTCTTCGACTGCTTGTGAAGCATCTACATCTACGAGGTTACTCTGCAATTCACAATTAAGTGTCTGGCAGAGCGTTCATAGAACCACCTTCAAGGTATTTCTCTACCGTTCCCCACTCGGACAACGCGCAGGGAACACGAATGTTTTCATCTTTCCTTGCGAACTCTAATTTCTATTATTTTACTATGATAAACATTCCTCCCTATGTAGGTGGGCGCCACCAAAGTATTTTCACACTCTGAGGAAAAAGTTGGCGACTGAAATTTCATGAGAAAATCCTGCCACAAAGAAAAACGCCGTTGTTTTGATGGTTGCCACCCCAATCCGCTTATCATATCCGTGGCGGTCTCTCCTCTCTTTCGCGAGAATACTAAACGAGCTGTCCTTCTTTGAACTTTTTCGATCCGTTCTGTCTGCTGTGGATCCCACACCTGACAGCAATACTCCAGAAGAGGGAGGAAAAGCATATTGTAAGTAGTCTCTTTAGGGAACGGCTGCATTTTCTAAGTGTTCTACCAATAAATTGCACTCTTTGGTTTGCTTTCCATATAACGTTATCCATGTCACAGTTGCATTTTAAGTTATTCGTAATTGTAATCCCTAAGTGTTTAGTTAAATTTACAGCCTTTAGAATCGTGTGTTTTATCCTGTAAATCGAACTCAGCGAATTCGTTTTAGTAATCATGCGGATGACTACAAACTTTTCATTGTTTAGAGTCATTTGCCACTTTTCTCACCATATAGATATCTTCTCTAAGTCATTTTCTAATTTTTTTGATCTCGGATGACTTTATAAGACAGTACATCACAGCATCATCTGCAAACAGTTTAAGAGGGCTGCTCAGATTGTCTCCTAAATCGTTTATTAGATCAGGAATAGAAGAGCGCCTATAACACTTCTTTTCAAACGGCAGATATCACTTCTGTCACTTCTGTTTTACTCGATGATTTTCCGTCGTTTATTACATACAGTGATCTTTCTAACAGAAAATCACGAAACCAGTCGCCCGACTAAGACGATAGATACTCCATAGGCACGAAATTTAATTAAAGTTGCTTGTGAGGAACTTCACGTTTATTGCTGTCGGCCGGCCGGTGTGGCCGTGCGGTTAAAGGCGCTTCAGTCTGGAACCGCGTGACCGCTACGGTCGCAGGTTCGAATCCTGCCTCGGGCATGGATGTGTGTGATGTCCTTAGGTTAGTTAGGTTTAATTAGTTCTAAGTTCTAGGCGACTGATGACCTCAGAAGTTGAGTCGCATAGTGCTCAGAGCCATTTGAATCATTTATTGCTGTCGCATGACATTTTGATTTGGAAATCACACTAAAACGTTTACAGATACACATTCACAGCTATACTGCTGCAAGAAAGTAACATCGACATCTTAATGAATAATTCGGTCGCTCTGTGAATAAAACTGCAGTGTCACAAAATACGGCAACAGCGCAGCACGTGCGAGAGAGATTCTTGCAACTAGCCGCTCGGAAAGAGAATGAATTTTATTGGTTACTAGCAGTTAATGGTGGGGGATGCGCAGAACGGCTGAAAATAGGGCCGTCTCCCAACATGACGTGAGCTAGCAAGTGTGACATTGTTGTGCTCGGTATGCGTGTGTTACTGCCAATGAACCATCTGCAACATTTAAACATGAAGGTCCCTAGAGTGTGATTTCACGAAACGTTGCTACTTTCGCTTGTCAGTCCTATCATAGCACCTGATCCGTATGCGGGGTAGAAGTTGGTAGCAATATGAGAGACAGAGGCAAACTTTTCTCATATGTGTATGTCTACTTGCTTTTATTTCTCTTAAAAGCAACGTACATACTAGGTGCGACAATAAAATTCAAATGGCTCTGAGCACTATGGGACTCAACTGCTTAGGTCATAAGTCCCCTAGAACTTAGAACTACTTAAACCTAACTAACCTAAGGACAATACACACATCCATGCCCGAGGCAGGATTCGAACCTGCGACCGTAGCGGTCGCGCGGTTCCAGACTGTAGCGCCAGAACCGCTCGGCCACCAGCGGCCGGCGACAATAAAGTAATGAGACTGATGTGCAAAAATGTTGCTTACCGTTTTAGTCAAGTTTAGTGTTGTCTCCTTCAAAGTAGTTCCCTGCTGATTCCACACACTTTTTCCAGCGCTTCTGCCATTGATTGTAACATTTCTGGAACTCATTTTCTGTAATATTCTCCAAGACCCTCGTCACAGCTATTTGGACATCTTGTGTTGTTTGAAAATGGTCTCCTTGACAGCCGTTTCGACTCTTGCTAATAGAAAAAAGTCGCATGAAGCGATATCTGGTGAATAAGGTGGCTGTGGTAGTACTGAAATGTGTTTTGAGGTTAAAAATTGCTGTACTGCCAGAGCAGTATGGGATGGCGCATTATCGTGATGCAGAATCCAGTTATCAGCAATGTTGGCATGGACACGAAGAACTCTATTACAAAGTCTTTCTAAATTTTCTTTGTGGTAATACTGGTTAACTGTTTGTCCAGGAGGCACCCACTCTTTATGAATCAAAGAAGTACACAAGTATGGAATCAAAGAAGTACACAAGTATGCATTTCTCTTTTGACTTTGACATGTGAGCTTTTTTATGTCTGGGTGATCCCTTTGAGCACCATTGCGAACTTTGGCGTTTTGTCTCTGGATCTTACTGAAAAAACCAACTTTCATCACCAGTGATAACACGGCTCAACAATTCTGGATTGATTTCCGTTTGCTCTAACAGATCGGCTGCCACATTTTTCCGTGTTTCTCGCTGTTGTGGTGTGAGATTTTTGGGGACCATTTTTGCACAAATCTTTCTCATACCAAGATCCTCAGTTATTATTAGACGAACCGTTTCTCGATTCGGTTCTAGGCGCTTCAGTCTGGAACCGCGCGACCGCTACGGTCGCAGGTTCGAATCCTGCCTCGGGCATGGATGTGTGTGTCGTCCTTAGGTTAGTTAGGTTTAAGTAGTTCTGAGTTCTAGGGGACTGATGACCTCAGATGTTAAGTCCCATAGTGCTCAGAGCCATTTTTGAACCGTTTCTCGATTGATGTTCAGTTCTTCTGTAATCATTTTCACAGATAATCTTTGATCAGATCGTACTAGTTCACACACCCCATTCAAGTTGACGTTCGTCCGTGAGGTTGATAGTCGTCCACTGCGGTCTTAATATTCAACATTCGTTCTGCCTTCACTAAACATTTTATGCCAATGAAAAACTTGAGCTCTTGACATAACCTCCGCTCCAAAAGCCTTCTGAAGCTTACCGTAAGTTGTCGTCGCGTTTTCACCCAGTTTAACGCAAAGAGAAATGACATACCGTTGCGCAATATTATGCAGTTCCATTTCCTTGACGAGAGACATAAACACATGTTAACTTATTACACCACAACTCACGTCTGAGCAGTTGCATCGATGAGCTGCTTGGAGCAGAAGCAGATTATAGACCAAGGTCAAAGATATTGTGCCTACGCAAGCCTGCAGGGTTGCCACATCTTGCAAAGAAAATCAGTCTCATTACTTTATTGCCGCACCTCGTAGATGATTTTTTTTGTGCAAATGTATGGCGAAGTACCTTCTGGATTATGTAAGTTTCATTGGCCATCACGTATAATTAATATTAAAAGTATTTCAACTTTCGATCATGTATTAATGTTAGGACAGAAAATTTAATGCTACATTGAGGCCTGAATTCTGTAGAGTGTGACTCTCAGTATGCTGGGTGAGAAATTCAGAAGCTCACTTACTGTACACGGCCAGCAAGCAGCAGTCAGCGTCGACAATATTCTGCGAATTTACGCAGGGCGGCCAGCCTCCTAGCGATGACAAACACTTGAGGGAGGCGCAAACTGGAGGACACTTTGCGGCAGTTCTCCAGTGGAGTCCAAAGCAAGGACTGTGCACCAAAACCACCCCAGCAAGTTACCGAGCAAGTAGGAATTAACGTAACTGAAGTTGAATTTTAATCAATAAAAGTTAAATGATAACACCTATCCAAAATCGATACAAGGGTGACAGACATATGAAAACAGGAAATTGTTGATCGAAGCGTCTAGAAAGCAGCATCAAAAGTAAGCAACTTTGGGGTCAACAGCATGTGATTGGACGGCGCTTCTTACTGAAGAGCTATTCTAGCTGGACGCGTTTTTCTGCCTACAAGCATGTTAGTCAAACACACGTTCTTCTCTTCCATGGGCGCAGCTAGGAGGTAGAGACAGATTGGTAGATCTGCTTGATAAATGAGTAGCGAGGATATAAGCTGATTCTAATCGCAATAACTAATCTTATTTTCTTTTCAGCGTTAGTTGTAAGATGTGCTACTGTTTTAGTTATGTAGACAAAGCTGTTATCACATGTAACGTAGTAAAAATGTTGTGAACACATGCCCTGCACTGAAGCCGTGACGATTTAAAATGCTGAAGATAGTAGAGACAATAAATTGTGAAGTCTTTTTATTTGAATATCTACATCCTTGGAGATAGGTTATCATATAGGGCGAACCAAAATTCGAGCAATCTAACACCAGAGCGGCATTCCTCGTATACTAACAGCACAACAATGTCTCTAACAAAATTTCGTTCTGTGCAACTTTTCGATAGAAAAAGGCTGTCAGAGGAAGGCAATTTGGCAACACTGTAATCACACATATGCCAAGTACTTAATTCGATACAATTTAAGTGTGTTGCCCAGTTAGTGCAGCAATAAATAAATAAATAAATTTTTAAAAAGTTGTGCAGTTAGTAGTTTTGCTTTTGGAGTACTAGAGTTCTAGAGTTCGGCTCCTGTCCTAGGAGTAATTTTTATTTTTCTGCTTTTGATCTACCCAGGAATTTGTAGCATAATCTGCTTCTTAAACGATACATGTCCAATAACTACATTATTTTAACGTTGAACTTCACAATTACTGATCAGAAATAATCATGAAAAGTGATAATAAGTTGAAAATAAACTGTCACAAGACAGAAATAACTACAAAACTTATCATTGTGGAGATGTTAAACATACATATCGTACTACATTCAGTAGGAGCGGCCAGCTGTAACATTTTAAAAACACTGTCAGTGACATACTCATCAGAGCAGATGCTCAATCAATCGTTCTGCGCCTCCTAACGTTTACCGAGCCGCTGGATCACACTGCCGCGAACACTTCCCACGTATCCACAGGTACAAGAGAAGCATGCAAGAGCGCTACCAGTTCTACCACATTCATCGATGGAGTACTTTTTTTTTTACTGGCTTTCGGAACAAGCTATTTAGCCATCCAAACGTAGGAAATGTTATATTAAAATTGGTTTTGATAATTCATGGTAAACATGAAGTCGTACCAAGGTACGATATAACACAGGATTAACGAAGGACTGATTGGACGTAAAACAAGTTTCACAGTCAGAGTATACTAAAAAGAGTAAACAAGACGAAAATGGAACACGAGATACACAATGGTAGTATACTACAAAAATACTACTGCTAACATAAGAAGAAACGGTAAATCGCTTTTGGTACACATTTTGGATATTTCCAATTCAGTCCAAATTAATGACTATATATCTGAATAAACAGTAAAATGTTCTTTGTATGGCCTGTGAGAATTGTTTTAAAAGTTGCGGACAGAGAATTAAATGCATCGGAAAAAATGGAGTGGTGTAGTGCGTGGGAGAGGAGTAAACGTTTAAAGGCCAAATAAATCCTTAAAAATGGAATAATAAAAACGATTTTACTCTCACTTCTGTGTTGGTATTAAATAATTGTACGCGTTTTGTATAAGGCACGCTTAATTGCTGTGTAACAATTAGGAAGCCAAATACCATATCACAAAACCTAAAATTAGGAAATTAAGAAAATAACACTTCGACCAGGAATCAAACTCTCGATCTCGAGTACTCTAATGCAAAGTTCTACCTTCCGCACTAGCTGAATAGCACAGTTACACAGTACTGAATCAAGGTACTTGTCGCACATGTGACTGTGTGACTGTAGTGTTGGCAAACTGACTTTCCTTGCAGACCATCATACACTGAAAATACTGACGGGACGAAATATTGTTAGACACATTTTTTACTGTTAGTATGCGAATAACAGTGCTGTGGCGTCCGAGAATGTGTAGAGTGTTCCAGGAAGAGTGGTCAATATTCAGGGATATGACAGGACGATCATTTGAAATAAAAAAGTCTATTAATCATTTGCTGTAAAATGCGTACCTTAAGAGCTATGAGCACTTCTTCACCTCCGATACTCTGAAATAAATCTCTTCTGCTGAAAGCAATTTGCTTTCATATTTTGAGAGGTGATAGTAAGGAGCAAATCAATAAAAAAATAATCCAGTAAAAATGGGCTCTATAGTGGTAATTTAAGAGTTGTTTATCTTCGATACTGTGAAACACACCTCTTCTATTGAACAAGTGTTCATAGCTCTTAAGGTATGGATTTTAGAGCCAATGTTTTCTAGACATTTTTGCTTCGAATGATCGTTCCTGTCATATCCATAAATATTGACCACTCCTTCTGGAACACCGTTATATCTACAAGTAAAGCAGTTGTGGTAATTTCAGCTTAATCCATCTCGCTGTGTGACGATACATTGCCAACGGATGCCAAGAGTGTGGCAGAGAGAGAGAGAGAGAGTAGGGCGGCTTGATATTTCGCGTATCTTATTAGTGGATCACATCTGTAGAGATTACGGACAGCTGTTGTAGCCATAAAGCGTGTTCATCGTGGTAGTCTCGGAATCCATACAATTTATTAAAAATGGATGAACATATCTATGTACACTCCTGGAAATTGAAATAAGAACACCGTGAATTCATTGTCCCAGGAAGGGGAAACTTTATTGACACATTCCTGGGGTCAGATACATCACATGATCACACTGGCAGAACCACAGGCACATAGACACAGGCAACAGAGCATGCACAATGTCGGCACTAGTACAGTGTATATCCACCTTTCGCAGCAATGCAGGCTGCTATTCTCCCATGGAGACGATCGTAGAGATGCTGGATGTAGTCCTGTGGAACGGCTTGCCATGCCATTTCCACCTGGCGCCTCAGTTGGACCAGCGTTCGTGCTGGACGTGCAGACCGCGTGAGACGACGCTTCATCCAGTCCCAAACATGCTCAATGGGGGACAGATCCGGAGATCTTGCTGGCCAGGGTAGTTGACTTACACCTTCTAGAGCACGTTGGGTGGCTCGGGATACATGCGGACGTGCATTGTCCTGTTGGAACAGCAAGTTCCCTTGCCGGTCTAGGAATGGTAGAACGATGGGATCGATGACGGTTTGGATGTACCGTGCACTATTCAGTGTCCCCTCGACGATCACCAGTGGTGTACGGCCAGTGTAGGAGATCGCTCCCCACACCATGATGCCGGGTGTTGGCCCTGTGTGCCTCGGTCGTATGCAGTCCTGATTGTGGCGCTCACCTGCACGGCGCCAAACACGCATACGACCATCATTGGCACCAAGGCAGAAGCGACTCTCATCGCTGAAGACGACAGGTCTCCATTCGTCCCTCCATTCACGCCTGTCGCGACACCACTGGAGGCGGGCTGCACGATGTTGGGGCGTGAGCGGAAGACGGCCTAACGGTGTGCGGGACCGTAGCCCAGCTTCATGGAGACGGTTGCGAATGGTCCTCGCCGATACCCCAGGAGCAACAGTGTCCCTAATTTGCTGGGAAGTGGCGGTGCGGTCCCCTACGGCACTGCGTAGGATCCTACGGTCTTGGCGTGCATCCGTGCGTCGCTGCGGTCCGGTCCCAGGTCGACGGGCACGTGCACCTTCCGCCGACCACTGGCGACAACATCGATGTACTGTGGAGACCTCACGCCCCACGTGTTGAGCAATTCGGCGGTACGTCCACCCGGCCTCCCGCATGCCCACTATACGCCCTCGCTCAAAGTCCGTCAACTGCACATACGGTTCACGTCCACGCTGTCGCGGCATGCTACCAGTGTTAAAGACTGCGATGGAACTCCGTATGCCACGGCAAACTGGCTGACACTGACGGCGGCGGTGCACAAATGCTGCGCAGCTAGCGCCATTCGACGGCCAACACCGCGGTTCCTGGTGTGTCCGCTGTGCCGTGCGTGTGATCATTGCTTGTACAGCCCTCTCGCAGTGTCCGGAGCAAGTATGGTGGGTCTGACACACCGGTGTCAATGTGTTCTTTTTTCCATTTCCACGAGTGTATATACGTACACTGATGAGCCAAAACATTATGACCAACTGTTTAATGGCTTGTTTGTCCGGCTTTGGAACGAAATACCGTACCTCACTGATTCTGCGTATGAACGATCCAACAGTTTCTTGGTAGGTTTGTGGAGGTATTTGGCGTTAGATGTCTACGCAGAGGTCATATAATTCGCGTAAATAACGGAACACTGGCTTGCGTACGCGCTGATGATGCCCGATAGCGACTCAGATGGGTTCCATAGGATTGACATTAGGCTCAATTTGATCGCCGAGACATCAACATGAGTTGTCTATAAGGCTCCTCAAACCACTGTAGCACTGTTCTGGCTCCGAGACCGGCCGGAGTGGCCGAGCGGTTCTAGGCGCTACAGTCTGGAAACGCGCGACCGCTACGGTCGCAGGTTCGAATCCTGCCTCGGGCATGGATGTGTGTGATGTCCTTAGGTTAGTTAGGTTTAAGTAGTTCTAAGTTCTAGGGGACTGATGACTTCAGCAGTTAAGTCCCATAGTGCTCAGAGCCATTTTTCTGGCTCCGAGACACGGGTAATAGCCGGCCGAAGTGGCCGTGCGGTTAAAGGCGCTGCAGTCTGGAACCGCAAGACCGCTACGGTCGCAGGTTCGAATCCTGCCTCGGGCATGGATGTTTGTGATGTCCTTAGGTTAGTTAGGTTTAACTAGTTCTAAGTTCTAGGGGACTAATGACCTCAGCAGTTGAGTCCCATAGTGCTCAGAGCCATTTGAACCATTTGAACACGGATAATATACTGCTGAAAGACGACATTGGCGTCGGGGAAGACAAAAAATATGAAGGGATGCAGGTGGTTCAAAACTGTCAGCGTGTCTTCGATTACTACCACAGGTCCCATGCAATTGCAGGGAATTTCTCCCATAACATAATACTTCTCTCCAGCCTGCGTCCGTGGCGCGGTGCACGTTTCGAGTCGCCGTTCACCTCGATGACGGCGTTTGTGGAGACAACCATCGACCTCTTGTAGCAAAAATGTGATTCACCCGAAGAGCCAACACGTTTCCGTTGATCGACGGTCGAATCCCAATGGTTCCGTGCCCACTGCAATCGTAACTGACGATGTCATTGGGTCGACGTGTGAACATGTCGTTCCGAAACAGTTGTGCGTGCACCATCATTGTGTTCTCTCGCCAGAGATGCCACAGATCAAAATCTATCCTACCTTACAGAACAGACAAAAATGAGGAGTCGTGGGCGTCCAACCATTTGGTGCTTAGTGGTAGTTTCACTGTCCTTATACCTCTTTCCGTAGATGCTCACAACAGTGGTACGTGAACATTCGACCAGCTTAGACATTTTCGAAATACTCGTTCACGAGCTCTGCGTAATAATAATCTGCTCTTTGTCAAAGTCGCGTATCTCAATGGATTTCCCATTTTGCAGCCCATATCTTCGCTAGGGTGATCACCCGTCCTTGTCTGCTCTGCTTACGTACTTTTGTTACTGCGCCACGTACCCATAACGCAACCGGGCAGCATCCAACGTCGAGGTGGGCAGTGGCCATAATGTTTTCACTTATCAGTGCACGGCAACGGCCTTGCCGCAGCGGAAACACCGGTTCCCGTCAGATCACCGAAGTTAAGCGCTGTCGGGCGTGGCCGGCACTTGGATGGGTGACCGTCCGGGCCGCCTTGCGCTGTTCCGATATTTCGGGGTGCACTCAGCCTAGTGATGCCAATTGTGGAGCTACTCGATCGAATAGTAGCGGCTCCGGTCAAAGAAAACCATCATAACGACCGGGAGTGCGGTGTGCTGACCATACGCCCCTCCTATCTGCATTCTCATCGGAGGATGACATGGCGGTCGGATGGTCCCAATGGGCTACTTATGTCCTGAAGACGGAATGCTTATCAGTGCACGAGTATGCATGTACATTTGTATGTATGTACAGATGGATTTATGTTCCACATTTCGTCCTAAACGACTAGACCGATTTTAGCCATACTTCTACATCTACATCACATTTAAGTGCCTGGCAGAGGGTTCATCAAACCACCTTCATAATAATTTTCTATTATTCCAATCTCGTATAGCGCGCGGAAAAAACGAACACCTATATCTTTCCGTGCGAGCTCTAATTTCCTTTATTTTGTTATGATGATCATTTCTTCCCATGTAGGTCGGCGTCAACAAAATACTTTCGCATTCGAAGGAGATAACTGATGATTGAAATTTCGTGAGAAGGTTCTGCTGCAACGAAAAACGCCTTTGTATTAATGATGTCCACCCCAAATCCTGTACTATTTCAGTGACACACTCTCCCGTATTTCGCGACTATACAAAACGTGCTACCTTTCTTTGAACTTTCTCGATGTACTCCGTCAATCCTATTTGGTAAGGGTCCCACACCGCGCGGCAGCGTTCTAAAAGAGGACAGACAAGTGTAGTGTAGGCAGTCTCTTTTGTAGATCTGTTACATTTTCTAAGTCTCCTGCAATAAAGCGCAGTGTTTGGTTTACCTGCATCACAACATTTCCTATGTTTTTCTTCCAATTTAAGTTGTTCGTAATTGTAATTCCTTGGTATTTAGTTGAATTTATGGCCTTTAGATTTGACTGATTTATCGTGTAACCGAAGTTTAACGGATTCCTTTTAGCACTCATGTGGATGACCTCACACTTTTCGTTATTTATGATCAATTGCCAATTTTTGCACCATACAGATACCTTTTCTAAATCGTTTTGCATTTCGTTTTGATCTTCTAATAACTTTACTACATGGTAAACGACAGTATCAATTTCCAAACAACATAGGACGGCTGCTCTAATTGTCTCCTAAATCATTTATATAGATAAGGAACAGCGAGGGGCCTATAACATTACCTTGGGGAACGCCAAAAATCATATCTATTTTACTCGATGACTTTCCGTCAGTTACTACGAACTGTGACCTCTGTGACAGGAAATCACGAATCCAGTCACATAACGGAGAGGATATTCCATAAGCACGCAATTTCACTTCGAGCCGCTTGTATGTTACAGTGTCAAAAGCCTTCTGGAAATCTAGAAATACGGAATCAATATGAAATTCCTTGTCAATAGCGCTCAACACTTCGTGTGAGCAAAGAGCTAGGTGTTTTTCACAAGAACGATGTTTTCTAAATCCCTGTTGACTGTCTGTAAATAGACCGTTCACTTCGAGTTAATTTGTAACGTTTGAACACAATATATGTTCCAAAATCCTGCCACACATCGACGTTAATAATATGAGCCTGTAATTTAGTAGATTACTCCTGCTACCTTTCTTGAATATTGGTGTGACCTGTGCAACTTTCCAGTCTTTGGGTGCGGATCTTTCTCCGAGCGGAGGGTTGTACAGTATATGATTGTTAAGTATGGAGTTACTGTATCAGCATACTCGGAAAGGAACCTAACTGGTATACAGTCTGGACCGGAATACTTGCTTTTGTTAAGTGATATAAGTTGCTTCACTACTCCTAGGATATCTACTTCTACGTTACTCATGTTGGCAATTGTTCTTGATTCGAATTCTGGAATATTTACTTCGTATCGTTTGGTGAAGGAATTTCGGAGGGCTGTGTTTAGTAACTCTGCTTTGGCAGCACTGTTGTCTATAGTATTTCCATTGCTATCTCGCAGAAAAGGCATTTATTGTGTTTTGCCGCTAGCATACTTCACATACTATCAGAATCTCTGGATTTTCTGCCAGGTTTCGAGACAAAGTTTCGTTGTGGAAACTATTATAAGCTCCTTGCATTGAAGTCCTCGCTAAACTTCGAGCTTCTATAAAATGTCGCCAATATTGGAGATTTTGCGTCCGTTTGCGTCATTTCGGATGACGTATTATGCGTACCTCCGGATTTAAACATGTATTTTCCTCAACATATCGAGAGTAAATTAAAGTCACCACCAACTGTAATTGTATGAGTCAGGTACGTGTTTGAAATTAAACTCAAATTTTCTTTGAACCTTTCAGCAATTATATCATCTGAATTGGGAGGTCGGTAAAAGGGTCCAATTATGATTTTATTCCTGTTTCCAAGAATGACCTCTGCTCACAGGAACTATCTACTTCAATGTCGCGACAAGATAAACTACTTCTAACAGCAACGAACACGCCACCGCCAACTGTGTTTAGCTTATTCTTCCGGAACAATGTTAGATTTTTCGCAAACATTTCTGCTGAACTTATCTGTGGCTTTAACCAGATTTCAGTGCCTATAACGATTTGGGCATCAGTGCTTTCTATTAGCGCTTGGAGCTCTGGTACTTTCCCAGCACAGCTACGACAATTTACAAGTTTTATACCGATGGTTCCTGTATCTACGTTCTTCCTGTGTTCGGACTGCACCCTTTGAGACTGAAGCCCTTTTTGTGTTTTCCCGAAACAAACGTGATGCGCATATCACTTACTGTCTCGAAGGAACAGCTATGGGATAAAAATCACCTTCGTATCAAAGGTGTCGGGGTAGGGGTGAAAAACTAGTGTAGCCCACAACGCGCGAATGCGCGGACTTCATTCGTCCAGTATATGAGAATGAGAGCACTTTTGCAATAAAATTTAATTATAGTTTCAGGTCTTTACGAACTGACAACCCCCAGAAAATTATGAAAGAAAAAAAGTTTTTGGCTTGCTATATTTTCTATGTTTATGCAGTAAAACAGCCGCACCATACAAGAAGTTTTAATTTATTATTTCTTTACTGCTAACTGCATTCGCGACAAATTTTGCAGGCAGCAATCACATATACCACTGAATGTGCCTGCACAATTATATCGTTGTAAAAGCCGTAGTTCAGAAGATACAGCATTATAAACATTGATGTGCGTGAAAAGGAAACTGCAGGACGAAATTCCCTAGAGATAGTGGTGAAATATGAGTACAAAGATGAATGAAATAAGTTAAATATATTTGACAAGTGCGTACGCGGGCAAAGCCGTAGGTGAAAAGCTCCTCCTAAACCCCTGGATTGATTACAACCAAACTTGGTACACATATTACTTACTATGTGGCCAGCTAGACGCGCCGTCTAACGTGCTCCTTCCCTAGAGGGAAGTTGAGACTTTGTTGATATGATTATCATGTTGCACACAAACGGACAAAAGTAGTCAGCTGACTTTGTTTTGGGGTTTTATGCGTCAGCTTCACGCGTAAACATGCGAAAACTTTCACTGAGTACAATGATACTAAGAATCCCGAAATTTGACTAAGTGATGTTTAACTTAAACAATTTAATAAAAAAATTGTTCACTGAGTTTTTGGCGGTGGAAAATTGCTCAGCTGCCGATTGAAAGATACGGCCCTCCGCTATGCGTGCGGGTGTTATTTTTGACTGCATCAGCTGAGCTCTTTTCCGCTGCGAAAAACTGCGAGCAATCTGTTTCGTGTAACAGTTGTCGATAACTATTATTTCACGAAGTTTCAGCTTTCTTGGTTTCCAGTATCTATTAATTTTTTCAGCTTTCTTAGTTTCCAATATCTATCAAGTATTTCAGCTTCCTTGGTTTCCGATTCTATTAATTTTGACTAATAAGACAAGTGAGTGTATGCTCGCAGACACGTTACACATCCATGTCATTGCATTAGCAGTTTAACTATCGGGCTAAATTTTATTATTTATTATATTAAAATATGTAATTAGGCTTAATGCATTAGTAAAAAACAATTTATTTACAAATACATATGAGTAATGAAAAAATAAATGGTTCAAATGGCTCTGAGCACTATGGGACTTAAGATCTGAGGTCATCAGTCCCCTAGAACTTAGAACTACTTAAACCTAACTAACCTAAGGACATCACACATATCCATGCCCGAGACAGGACTTGAACCTGCGACGGTAGCAGTCGCGCGGTTCCGGACTACAGCGCCTAGAACCGCATGGCCACCGCGGCCGGCTGAGGAATGGAAGATACAGTTTAATATTCCCCATCATCGCCCGCAAACTCCTGGTTACTATCATAATCGCTGCAATCTACGTCGATCATCTGCTCATCATCATCTGAAAAGAAATATAATAATAATATATTATTACACAAAATACTTCCATAAAACGTTTTTATACTTTTAATGCACAGTAATGCGTGAAGATAACTTCTCAGTAAGGTAGAATGCTATGTATAAAGGGCATATACAGGGTGTTACAAAAAGGTACGGCCAAACTTTCAGGAATCATTCCTCACACACAAATAAAGAAAAGATGTTATGTGGACATGTGTCCGGAAACGCATAATTTCCATGTTAGAGCTCATTTTAGTTTGGTCAGTATGTTTTGTACTTCCTCGATTCACCGCCAGTTGGCTCAATTGAAGGAAGGTAATGTTGACTTCGGTGCTTGTGTTGACATGCGACTCATTGCTCTACAGTACTAGCATCAAGCACATCAGTACGTAGCATCAACAGGTTAGTGTTCATCACGAACGTGGTTTTGCAGTCAGTGCAATGTTTACAAATGCGGAGTTGGCAGATGCCCATTTGATATATGGATTAGCACGGGGCAATAGCCGTGGCGCGGTACGTTTGTATCGAGACAGATTTCCAGAACGAAGGTGTCCCGACAGGAAGACATTCGAAGTAATTGATCGGCGTCTTAGGGAGTACGGAACATTCCAGCCTACGACTCGCGACTGGGGAAGACCTAGAACGACGAGGACACCTGCAATGTGCGAGCGATTCTTCGTGCAGTTGACGATAACCCTAATTTCTGCGTCAGAGAAGTTGCTGCTGTACAAGGTATCGTTGACCACGTCACTGGAGAGTGCTACGGGAGAACCAGTTGTTTCCGTACCATGTACAGCGTGTGCAGGCACTATCAGCAGCTGATTGGCCTCCACGGGTACACTTCTGCGAATGGTTCATCCAACAATGTGTCAATCCTCATTTCAGTGCAAATGTTCTCTTTACGGATGATGCTTCATTCCAACGTGATCAAATTGTAAATTTTCACAATCAACATGTGTGGGCTGACGAGAATCTGCACGCAATTGTGCAATCACGTCATCAACACAGATTTTCTGTGAACGTTTGGTCAGTCATTGTTGGTGATGTCTTGATTGGGCCCCATGTTCTTCCACCTACGCTCAATGGAGCACGTTATCATGATTTCATACGGGATACTCTACCTGTGCTGCTAGAACATGTACCTTTACAAGTACGACACAACATGTGGTTCATGCACGATGGAGCTCCTGCACATTTCAGTCGAAGTGTTCGTACGTTTCTCAACAACAGATTCGGTGACCGATGGATTGGTAGAGGCGGACCAATTCCATGGCCTCCACGCTCTCCTGACCTCAACCCTCTTGACTTTCATTTATGGGGGCATTTGAAAGCTCTTGTCTACGCAACCCCGGTACCAAATGTAGACTCTTCGGCTCGTATTGTGGACGGCTGTGATACAATACGCCACTCTCCAGGGCTGCATCAGCGCATCAGGGATTCCATGCGACGGAGGTTGGATGCATGTATCTTCACTATCGGAGGTCATTTTCAACATTTCCTGTAACAAAGTGTTTGAAGTCACGCTGATCCATTCTGTTGCTGTGTGTTTCCATTCCCTGATTAATGTGATTTGAAGAGAAGTAATAAAATGAGCTCTAACATGGAAAGTAAGCGTTTTCGGACACGTGTCCACATAACATATTTTCTTTCTTTGTGTGTGAGGAATGTTTCCTGAAAGGTTGGCCGTACCTTTTTGGCAAATGGTTCAAATGGCTCTGAGCACTATGGGACTCAACTGCTGAGGTCATTAGTCCCCTAGAACTTAGAACTAGTTAAACCTAACTAACCTAAGGACAGCACAAACATCCATGCCCGAGGCAGGATTCGAACCTGCGACCGTAGCGGTCCTGCGGTTCCAGACTGCAGCGCCTTTAACCGCACGGCCACTTCGGCCGGCCCGTACCTTTTTGTAACACCCTGTATGTTATAATGTAATATTTTGTAAAGTTCTTAATTTTTTTTTAATTAAACACAATAATCAAAAAATTGCATGTAAATAAGGTTCATATGGTTCAAATGGTACTAAGCACTATGGGACGTAACAGCTGAGGTCATCAGTCCATAATAACTTAGAACTACTTAAACCTAACTAACCTAAGGGCATCACACACATCTATGCCCGAGGCAGTATTCGGACCTGCGACCGTAGCGGTCGCGCGGTTCCAGGGTGAAGCGCCTAGAACCACATTTTTTTTTACATATTTTTGTAACAATAACAAACAAACTGCCACTATCAGTTTTTTTTACGTATATGAGGATGACCTTTATCAAATAAAATATTTCTGGGAAACGTAAATAAGTAGACTTTTTTTGACATAATGGTCAAAAACATCCTGCTTCTGTCCGTACAAAACAATAACGGACCACGTTCCTCTTCTTGGGGGCGTTCCTCGCTAATCCCGTTGTACCTCGCGTTGGTGCCCGGTACGTCTTCACGTGTGGTGGTGGATCCTCGACATCGGTGGGGGATCAAACAAGGCACTTCCTAAAATATTAGCGTAATATGTTCGATATCTCGGATGTCTAATCAGCTGTGAGTGGTGTTCTTGTAGTAAGGACCAAAAGTCGAGTACATTCTTACTGCCGTCTCGGAAAAGATAAAGCACAATCAAACCTCGAATCTAAGTCACTGCATTTGTCTTTGTTCGGGGATAATAGGTCATATCTGGTAGAAGTAGTATCCGTAGTTCTATTGCTTGCGGCACGACCCGAAGGAGGAAGGCGATCATTTTTTGGACCGAACACCACACGTCCGCCGAAGGCCGACATATCAGGCGATGTCCCTCTGTGTCTATAACATTGCACTGCGGACACAGTGGCTCGCTCGCCATATGAATTGTATGCAACGTGGAACGAGTCACGTATTTCCCATTTACCACCTGATACCACAGCGCGCTTTCCCGTATCAAGGTGTGGATGGTGCACTGTATGCCATACCACTGACCACGTAACTGTTGGTTGTCGGCGCTCTACGGCATTATTCGGCCGTCGTCGAGTCAAAATGCGATATATATCACGTGCCGTTGCTGTCCTGGTAGTCGGTAGCCCCATATACATAACTGTGTTCCACAGAAAAGGTTCGCATATGGGCAAGCGATGGTGAGATGTGAGCCACCGCTACCGGTGCCGAACGAGAAGATAGAGCCAGTTCGACCATCGAGGTGCCCGTCAGACTTGTCCGGTGTCGTGTCCACATCTTTATCATAGTGCTTACGTAAGTTGCTACTGTTCGGTCGCGTACGTGGACTAGTCCAAGACCTCCACGACTACGAGGAAGGGTGAGGGTTTCGTATCCTACCTTAAAAAGCAGACCTGTGCTCACAAAATATCCTAATGCCGCCAGGATTCGGTGCGCCAACACCACCGGCATAGGAAGAACTAGTGCCAGATGGGAGATGCGAGAAGCTAGATAAGTGTTGGCAAAGGTCACCCGTTTTATCATATTCAGAGCCCTTAATCTGTGACTTCGGACACTCGCACGAATTGTTTGCAGAAGATGTCTGTAGCTCAGTGCCGCCGTGCGTCGAACGTCTGTAGTGAAGATAATTCCTAAGCATTTCATCTTGCTGATCGGCTGTAATGGTGCTGCACTTCCTGTCGGGAGTCATCTCCCGATGTTCATCGCTCCCGACTTTGTCATGTTCATACGACTTCCCGTAGCCATACAAATTAATCCAATGCGGGGCCGCTCTTGCCTCGTCGCCCAACCGTGCTAAAAACACTGGGTCATCTGCGTATGTTCTGCATATAAACTTGTTGTGCCTTATCGTCATTCCTTGGAGTTGATTCCGGAGCCCGCCGAGCAGCGGCTCGACAGCGATGGCATACAATATCGTCGACAGCGGGCACCCTTGTCTAACCAATGGTGAGATGGTGATGGGCCACACCAACCGTCCATTGATGAGCACTCTGGATGAGGCTCCGTGGAGTAGTCTCATAACGACGGTGACAAAACTTTCTGGAAACTTCATTTGCGTCATCACTTCCGTGAGACAGGCATGGCTCAGCCTGTCAAAGGCGCGATCGAAGTCTATCGATTCCAGTGCACCCCGTAGACGACATGTTGATGCCAGTGCGATAATATCGCGGTAGTCGCTGAGTGCCGTTTGTACGAGTATACAGGGAGTTACAAAAAGGTACGGCCAAACTTTCAGGAAACATTCCTCACAAACAAAGAAAGAAAATATGTTATGTGGAAATGTGTCCGGTTATTACTTCTCATCAAATCACATTAATCATAGAATGGAAACACACAGCAACAGAACGTACCAGCGTGACTTCAAACACTTTGTTACAGGAAATGTTCAAAATGTCCTCCGTTAGCGAGGATACATGCATCCACCCTCCGTCGCATGGAATCCCTGATGCGCTGATGCAGCCCTGGAGAATGGCGTATTGTATCACAGCCGTCCACAATACGAGCACGTAGAGTCTCTACATTTGGTACCGGGGTTGCGTAGACAAGAGCTTTCAAATGCCCCCATAAATGAAAGTCAAGAGGGTTGAGGTCAGGAGAGCGTGGAGGCCATGGAATTGGTCCGCCTCTACCAATCCATCGGTCACCGAATCTGTTGTTGAGAAACGTACGAACACTTCGACTGAAATGTGCATCGTGCATGAACCACATGTTGTGTCGTACTTGTAAAGGCACATGTTCTAGCAGCACAGGTAGAGTATCCCGTATGAAACCATGATAACGTGCTCCATTGAGCGTAGGTGGAAGAACATGGGGCCCAATCAAGACATCACCATCAATGCCTGCCCAAACAATGAGTCGCATGTCAACACAAGCACCGAAGTCAACATTACCTTCCTTCAATTGGGCCAACTGGAGGTGAATCGAGGAAGTACAGTACATACTGACGAAACTAAAATGAGCTCTAACATGGAAATTAAGCGTTTCCGGACACATGTCCACATAACATCTTTTCTTTATTTGTGTGTGAGGAATGTTTCCTGAAAGTTTGGCCGTACCTTTTTGTAACACCCTGTATTGCTATCCCCTCCTAGCTGCGTTTGGTCGAGTGATATCACTTGGCGTATTACGCGTTTAAAGCGTGCTGCAAGTATCCCGTTTAAAGCGTGCTGCAAGTATCCTGGTGTAGATCTTGCAGTCGCAATTAAGAAGGGTCAGTGGCCGGTAGGCCTGTGTCCCTGTGCCGCCGGATGGTTTGTGGATGGGGATGATCATTCCTTCCACGAAGGAGGGTGGAAGAGGCACATTGGGAGACATCAATTCGCAGTACATGGCAGTCCATCGTGGAGTCATGAGATCTTTAAATGTACGAGAAAACTCTAACGGAAACCCGTCGGGCCCCGGCGGTTTGCGCGACGCTCCCTCATCAAGCGCTTCCATTACGTCGTCAGCTGTGACTTCCCCTGTTAACTCCAGGTTGGCCGACTCGTCGACACACGCGGAGAGCGTTCGTCGAACCTCGTGAAAGGCTGCCTGATCGAGTTCCGCTTCTTCATAGAGATGACCGCAGTGTTCCACAAAGGCGTTCGCAATGTCTTTTTGTGTCACACGGCGACCATACGGCAGTACGACCGTCTGTATTAAGGTTCTGCGATTACGTCGTTTTTCTCGGATAACGTGACACATCGACGGTGATTCTCCACGGACTCGTTCAAAGGCCCTTGCGCGGACTGCGACACCCTCCAGACGGCGGCGCGTTATGGAAATTATTTGAGCCTGCGCTCGTTTTATAGCGTCACTACGATCCTGTAAAGGCGCTTGTACGGAAAGTTCGCAGAGCATCGTGAAATAAAATTCCGTCGTGTGTCGCCTCCACATCATCTGCTCTCTTCCGTATGCAATTAACGCTCGGCGCAATGCAGGCGTAACGCATTCCAGCCACCACTGCAACGTCGTCGGATATGTCGGGAGGCGTCGTTCACATATGTGCCAAGTGTCTTCGTTTAAACGTCTGCACTCAGTTTCCCTGATGTGTGCTGTATTCAGTTTCCAGACACTGCGACTCCTCCACACTCCTTGACGACTCAGGGAGACAGTGCATAAATATGCTATCTGATACCACTCGGCCACACCGGCCGGCCTGAAAATACGGAAATATTAGTAGTGAGAAGAATTCTAAGCTGCTGTACTTTGTTGCTCTTCCTCGATGGTTATATCCCCAAGGGAAGAGGGTAGCTGTTCACTGTCGAACCATGTAAACAAAAATTCGTTGTCTTCTTCTTTCCAGCCGTAATCAGCCGGGTGCAATTCAGTTGGAACAGCAAGATGCGAATTGACCCAAATATTAGCGATGTAGTACGTCATTCGAATGAAATTTTGCAGCAGTTCGAGTTTGCAAGGTGGCAGAGCTGAGAGGTGCACCGTATGTTTCAGTCGTTAGCTGAGCATTTTTGCAGCGTGAAAAACGCAGCAAACTGTTTTTTCTCATTAAATTATTATACTTAACTATCACTTAGACAGCTTACAGCTTTCTTGATATAATTATATCCAGTGCATATTTTTCGCATGTTTACACGTGAAGCTGACGTACAGTACCCCACAACAAAGTCAGCTGAGTACTTTTTCCGTTTGTTGACAACATGTGTTGTTTGTTGTTGTGGTCTTCAGTCCTGAGACTGGTTTGATGCAGCTCTCCATGCTACTCTATCCTGTGCAAGCTTCTTCATCTCCCAGTACCTACTGCAACCTACATCCTTCTGAATCTGCTTAGTGCATACATCTCTTGGTCTACCTCTACGATATTTACCCTCGACGCTGCCCTCCAATACTAAATTGGTGATCCCTTGATGCCTCAGAACATGTCCTACTAACCGATCCCTTCTTCGTGTCAAGTTGTGCCACAAACTCCTCTTGTCCCCAATTATATTCAATACCTCCTCATTTGTTATGTGATCTACCCATCTAATCTTCGCATTCTTCTGTAGCACCACATTTCGAAAGTTTCTATTAGCTTCTTGTCCAAACTATTTATCGTCCATGTTTCACTTCCATACATGGCTACACTCCATACAAATACTTTCAGAAACGACTTCCTGACACTTAAATCTATACTCGATGTTAACAAATTTCTCTTCTTCAGAAACGCTTTCCTTGCCATTGCCAGTCTACATTTTTTATCTTCTCTACTTCGACCATCATCAGTTATTTTGCTCCCCAAATAGCAAAACTCCTTTACTACTTTAAGTGTCTCATTTCCTAATCTAATTCCCTCCGCATCACCACACTTAATTCGACTACATTCCATTATCCTCGTTTTGCTTATGTTGATATTCATCTTCTATCCTCCTTTCAAGACACTGTCCATTCCGTTCAACTGCTCTTCCAAGTCCTTTGCTGTCTCTGACAGAATTACAATGTCATCGGCGAACCTCAAAGTTTCTATTTCTTCTCCATGGATTTTAATACCTACTCCGAATTTTTCTTTTGTTTCCTTTAGTGCTTGCTCAATATACAGATTGAATAACATCGGGGAGAGGCTACAACCCTGTCTCACTCCCTTCCCAACCACTGCTTCCTTTTAATGCCCCTCGACTCTTATAACTGCCATCTAGTTTCTGTACGAATGGTAAATAGACTTTCGCTCCCTGTATTTTACCCCTGCCACCTTTAGAATTTGAAAGAGAGTATTCCAGTCAACATTGTCAAAAGCTTTCTCTAAGTCTACAAATGGTAGAAATGTAGGTTTGCCTTTCCTTAATCCATTTTCTAAGATAAGTCGTAGGGTCAGTATTGCCTCACGTGTTCAACATTTCTACGGAATCCAAACTGATCTTCCCCGAGGTCGGCTTCTACCAGTTTATCCATTCGTCTGTAAAGTATTCGTGTTAGTATTTTGCAGCCGTGACTTATTAAACTGATAGTTCGGTAATTTTCACATAATAAACGTATTAACAAAGTCTCAGCTTTAATCATATTGTTTTTTATCACTATTATTACGCGTGTGCAGGAGGCTGCCTTGGCAATGGAAGCTGACGGTCACTTCGTTTATTAGCAACACGAAATGAACTGTAGTAAAAAGTTTCATCTTTGTTCAAATAAAGACTACTAGTTCAGCTGAGGCGACAGGAGGTCGCGCCGGGTAACTGAGCCACTGGGGTCGGAAAGCGACAGCCTGGTGGACCTCCCCCGGCACAAGTTATGACAGTTCCACAGTCCGACTATATGTAAATTGAAGGTGGAGAGGGGAAGGAAGGAAAGGAAATGGAGGGGGATCACTGCTGTCAGCTGCATCGGGACACTACGCGAATCAGCGGCCTCTGGTGAAAGGTGTGTACCGGACTGGGATTCGATCGCGGGATCTCGCGCTTACTAGGCAGGTGCGTTAACCACTACGCCATGGTCGGACGTAATTCTGCAGTCGCACTGAAGAAAGTGGATCCATTGCTGAGCTAGGCCAATCAAATTATATGAATACGTGGCGTATTCTTTTCGACACGTACGAAAGAACAGACACCACACATTCATATAAACAGTCCGACTAACCTGTTCATCGCACAGGCCAGGTCACGAAATAATGGCTGAAACCTGCACCGTACATCTACATCCACATTAATACTCTGCGAGCCACTGTACAGTGCATGGCGCAGGGTACATCTTACCAATATTATCAGTTTTCTTTTCTGTTTGATTCGCCTACTGACCGATAGGAAAACGACTCACTAAATACCTCTATACTCGCCCTAGACTCGTTTTTTTTTTCTCACGAACACTACGCCAGGAATTCGTGTATGGCAGCATAAGGGTCGCACAGTCATAATCAAATACAGTCTCTAAATTTATACAGTAGGTTTCGAGAGAACTCTGTCGTCTCTCCTCCAAAGATTCCCATTTAAGTTTCCCGAGAATTTCTGTTACACTTTCGTATGAGCTATACGCTCCTAATGGGGCGTCTCTGAATTCGTTCGATATCTGTTGTCATGCCTGCTTGAACGGTGTGCACACGCTGAAACAATATTCTACAATTGGTCACACAAGCGTCTATTAAGCCATTCCCTTTATAGACATACCGCACGTTCGCAGGTTGGTTGGTTGGTTTGGGGAAGGAGACCAGACAGCGAGGTCATCGGTCTCATCGGTTTAGGGAAGGACGGGGAAGGAAGTCGGCCGTGCCCTTTGAAAGGAACCATCCCGGCATTTGCCTGGAGCGATTTAGGGAAATCACGGAAAACCGAAATCAGGATGGCCGGACGCGGGATTGAACCGTCGTCCTCCCGAATGCGAGTCCAGTGTCTAACCACTGCGCCACCTCGCTCGGTCACGTTCCCAGAACCGTCCCAACTGACGTAAGTCTATCACTCGCCTTCCCTAATGCTGATCTTGCGTGATTGTCCCATTATTGCATTTATTATCCGTAACTACTTACACGACGTGCCGTGCTCAAGGTGTTCACCGCTAATCTTGTAATCAGATACTGTGTTCATCATAAGAAAAGACCTCATGTAAACTCTACACTATGTATTCTTCAGCGTTTGCTGGAACCTCATTGGATTTAGTTTCACGTGGAGAGGAAGCCAAACTGTCTAGACTCTAAGGTACAGTCAAGTACGATAAAGAGGATACATTTTACGCTGTGCGTTACACATACGTAACAACAGCTGCACCGGCGCATTTAACTTGGACAGCGCTGTCCATGCAAGTGATCCCTGTTGCAGTGAAGACCAGCAGAGAACAATATAGCTTTGAATGTTATTTAATTTTTAAACAGAAGGAAATAATACATGGCAAAACTCAGGCAATACGCTCCTTAGGAAAATTTGGAAATTTGTGATAAGTTCCCATGGGACCAAACTGCTGAGGTCATCGGTCCCTAGCCTTACACACTACTTAATCTAACTTAAACTAACTTACGCTAAGGCAACACACACACCCATGCCTGAGGGAGGACTCGAACCTCCGACAGGGGGAGCTGCCCGCACCGTGGCAAGACGCCCTAACCGCTCGGCTGCCCCGCGCGGCGCTCCTTAGGTGAACGGACGGAAAACATAATATGCTCTCGATCTTAGCTAACATTGTATTGTAATTAAGAAAAAGAGTGATGAAAATTCCTGACCTTAACAAAGTTAATTTTTCTGCATCAGCTATGTGTGGCGTAAAAGTGCTCTGTTGATCCCCATGTAGGTAAATATTGAAGCCTCTGAAGGTATTACAAGGTGCATTCAAGTTCTAAGGCCTCCGATTTTTTTTCTAATTAACTACTCACCCGAAATCGATGAAACTGGCGTTACTTCTCGACGTAATCGCCCTGCAGACGTACACATTTTTCACAACGCTGACGCCATGATTCCATGGCAGCGGCGAAGGCTTCTTTAGGAGTCTGTTAGTATTGGGACAACGTCGGTACCATTCCAAAATACCGTCACCAACCCCCGCCCGCCCCCGCCCGCCCCCGACCGCCCCCTCCCCGCCCCCCCGCCCCCGCCCCCGCCCCCGCCCCTCCCTCCCGCCTACGTATACGCGCTAGACATGAAATGTTTTCATAACACCGTCACCCTTCCAAAGCATCGTTAGTCGAAGGTCGCACGCAATGTATCAGGCACGTGGTGCCTCTCTAATCGTTATTACCATAGCGGGTTGTGACATAGAGAGAGAAGCATCGTTAGTAGACAACAACAAGATCGCACGCAGTGTATCCGGCAAGTGGTGACTCTCTAGTCGTTATTACCGTAGCGGGTTGTGCCATAGAGAGAGAAACCCTTTCTGGAACTCGAACCCTGCTCCTCCTGGGTGGAAAGGCCAAGTGCTCCCACCTAACACAATTAAACCACCAGGCACACATGGAATTGATGGGAAATTAAAAAATGCCGGAGCCCTTTCTGGGACTCGAACCCTGGTGCTCCTGGACGGAATGCTCAAGTGCACCCCCAACACATGAAACCTGCCTAGATGCGGGAGAGGAAGGTTAGGTTAGTGTACTTTATTTATTTTGGTCGAGAAACTGACGCAAAGATCGATCCTAATTGCGTAATTAATCACAAAGATAGGCCCTAATTACACAACTATATGCAAAGCACTACAGAAGGACGGCATAAAATCGCAATACGCCGCGAAAACTGACGATACCATACAACTGGTGTTATCCTGCCAAGAAAAAAAATTCGCAGAACCACTCGAAACCAGCGACAGAAACATCGAAACTCTACCCTACACCTACAAGCTGCCAGAGTTGATATTAGCTAACTTTGAGAAGGGTGTATTTCCTGCTTTTCATGTATGCGTGTTTCTACTGCATTACAGAGAAGTTATTATCAGAGTTTTTTTTCTTTGTATACGTCTACGGCATTGCATGTTTCGAATTCTTTAAGTTCAATGGGCTCCATGTACAATTAATCTTAAATAGAGTGATGGTAGAAATGCTGTCTGGACGCTTCCATATGAGGTCTACTTTTTTCGTATTTGGTCTTCGTGGTCCTTATGCGCAATTAATGTTAGCTGCAGTAGAGTCGTTTGGTAGTTACCTTGAAATGAGGGTCTCTAAATTTTGTGTTTACAGTTCCTAGGAAAGAACACCGTCCTCCAAGGACTTCTGTTTGAGTTCTGAAAGCAGCTCCATGGCACTTACAGGCAACAAATCTAGAAGCCATTCGCCGAAATTCTTCAACATGACCTGGAACGGATCAATCCCACCAGTGAAGTAAGCAGGACGATAGTAATACACCTGAAAGTTACTGGTTTATTATTCCTATTCATCAGCATTAACTTGCATTTTTTCCGCATTTAAGGCTAGAGACCATTCATCACACCAAATGGAAATTTTGTCTAAACCGTCTTGTGTCCTCCTACAGTCACTCAGCTTTGATGACTTATCGTAGACCGCTGCATCGTCGGCAGACTACTGACCCGCCAAATCATTTAAGTATAAAGAGAACAGCAGCTATCCAATTGCACTGGGCTGCATGTTGGATATAGCCACTCTCGTATCTCTGAGCCTGTTACATATGCTCGTGCCCTCGTTAACGGGCTGCGATGGGAGATCGTGTCATGTACCTTCCAGAAATCTAGAATATGTAATCCACCTGTTACCTTCCTTTATAGTTCTAGATATATCATGTGAAATAAAGGCATGCCGAGTTTTGAACGAATGATGCTTTCTAAAATCAGGCTGTTTCATCAACATAAACAGCTTAGCCTCAAGAATGTTTATTATATTCGAACTGAGAATACGTACAAAGATTCGGGAGCAATCCGAAGTTAGGGATATTGGTCTGTAATTTTGCGGTCTGTTCCTTCATCTTTCTTGTATACTGGAGTGACCCGCGCTTTCTTTCGTTCCTTTATACCATTCGTTTCGATCTTCGTATTGGACGAGAAAGAAAGAGAGAGAGAGAGGCGGGGTGATGGACCAATTCCCTGGAGTACTCCTTCTAAAATCTAACAGGAATGCCATCCGGACCAGATGATTTGTCTGTTTTTCAAATCTTGACGGTGCTTCCTTATGTCAGTTATACATCTTCCATACGGGGGTCCGTCCGAAGGTCAAGAGACTGCATGTTTGTACGGTTTTCATGCTTGAACGATGTGTTAAACGTGAAATTTTAAACTTAGGTTTGGCTTTTGATATCTTCAACTGCCGCACCAGACTGGTCAACAAGGAACTGACTGGAATCCTTAGACTCGCTTACCGATTTTACACACGGCCTGAAAGTTCTCGGCTCCCTGCCAAATCTTTTGCTAAGTTGTGACGGTGGCAGTTACGTGCTTCACCCATTAATATTTCGGCAGCCGGCTAATGGCTTACGAGACCTCGATTCAGTCTATTAAACGTGCTTGATTCGATTGTTCTATTCCCTACAGCTTACAGCCATGAAATATCGATCAAATTATACATCATCTTCGTTTTCCATTAATGTCGATGGTACTTCATTCCTAAATATACGGCTTCCAAGTAGTATTGTTTAGTGCTCGTCGCAGTTATGAGTACCGGTAACTACAAGCGAGGTTCATTACAAAAGCGAATCATTACAAAAGCGATACTATCTGACTCGAAATAGCAAGGTATCTATGACAGGGTATGCTAATACACAGAAAATTCGGTGCATAACTGATTCTTTGTCTATGTGATGCACAAAACTAATTTCATTTTGTTTTGAGGTTATTTATTTATTTATTGATATTATTTTCAGAAGCTATCCCCGATAGCCCCGCATCGCCATCACTGTCAAGATGGTACTTACTTCCGGAGGAGGGGTATGGAAAAGATGATAATGATGACGATGGTGATGATGTAATATTTCTCTGTGAAATAATAAATATCGAGTAAAAGCACTACATATTTTGGAACACAACCTACGAGCAGCTTAGAGACAGAAGTGATGACACTTTCTGCGGGACCTGACCATCATTTTGCAGAACAATGCTCAAGCACGTAGAGTGCAAACTGTTACTGATTTGTTTGACTGATGGGATTGCTGAGTGCTGTACCACCTACTGCGGTCCCCTGACGTAAGTCCTCGTGAGTTCAACTCGATTTCTGACTGAAGGAAACACTTCAAAGCAATTGCTTGACGACTGCTGCAACTCATCGATTAACAGACCGCGCCACTCGAACTGTCGACACATGTGACACTGCTAAAAGCATCACTGGCAAGGGTTATACACTATGCTGGAGACTACTTTGAAGGTCAATAAAACTTTGAAAGACATATTTATTTGGTACGAGCTGTAAATAAATAGGGTCCATTGTTAAATGTCCAATCCTCGTATATAAACTCTTTCCTAGTATCCACCATCTTCTACAAGACGAGGCCCTTACAACAGAGTATACCACAGAGGTGCATGTGTGTTTGATGCTTTAGAAATACGCAGTGTGTTGCCTCTACAGTTGCTAAATTCATCGTATCATCCACAGTGATTAAATGATACACTGTCACTGATGCGGCCAAAGATACCAATACAGAGATAGAATGTATTGTACTTAAACTGCCAACAGCCTCGATTTTTACATCAGTCTATCGCACACCCTTGTTCAGTCTATTTCAGTAATGTCCAGCCTTGTACCAATCCATATATCCTCAATTTACACTATAACTTTGATGCCACTGACTGATCTCCATGACAGCAGCAATATCTCCCTCCCTGTAATACTATTACTTGGAGTGCAATAAGACTCTCTTCACCAACTGTTCGGTGTTGTAATCAAGGAAGAAATTAACCGCATATTTACCTTCTCAGAGGAACCGAAAGTATAAGACCACTCGGATTACGTTTCGCAGACTCATCCATCATTCAATTTGATTTCGTTTGGCTCCCTTACAACTCAGCTGATGACGCCATTCTTACGTGCTCTCCGTCCCACACAGCAACTTGTGTGATGAAGACGCTCGATCTGCTCACCACACAACGAATTCAACCACTGGTGGTGTTAAAGATTAATATGTTTTAGAACAGTTAGTCTAATTCTGAAGACGACGCTAGTTTGACTGATTATGGCATTGGTCTTCCGCTCCTAGTCTGCTTCTGTCTGTAACGGTAGGCTCAATTCAACGTCATGCTTATCTGTTGAACAAAACAAGAGTTAGTTTTACACTTTACAACAAGTAAAAATCAGTGATAGTGGTCAAGGTTCATGGCTGGACTTGAGAGCATCTATCTTTTGTGGTGACCTTCATTATCATCCTTTAAACTGACTGGCGTGTTGTTTTAGCGTCTCTGCTTAACTCAAATAGTTAAGCCCAGACGGCTAGCGTCTCTTACAACACTCCTACGGCCCAAATCATCAATAAGCTCTGTCGATCACGCTATTGCGTGCGACCAGCCACATGATTTACGTCTTTCTATGACAGTTCAAAACTCGCCTTTTCACACAACATCCTCATCGAGCCGATTACGAAATATCCATGTTTGATGCGTCCCTATCGCCTAATTTCGATTGACAGGCCACCGGATAGTCGTTTTGATCACCGGACTCACACTATCAACACAATTGAGATAACAGGTGCGTCTCGAACACTACTGCGTCGGACAGACCACCTCATAATTATCACCCGAAACACCCACAATCGCCATACGCCGATAACGCAACGGGTGGGTCCTGAACACTACCGCGTCGGACGTCATACCCTGCACTCGTCTCAAGAAACGCAACACATTCGGTGGGACGCAATACCCACCTACCACATCACAACACGCTCAACACACCCCAAATCCATCCACCACAGAGCCAGATTTTATCCTGAAAGCTCTCCTGTCCAATAGCCTTGCCATAAAATTTTGTATAGGAAGTTATCTACATAAGATAACCCCTTCTATAATTAATCTAATACTTCTAAATATTGCTCGTGTCATAGATGAAGCAAATTTTCTATACTAAGCGACCCAGTGGTCCCCATACAACAAAATTTAACATCAAACACATAATATACACACAATCCATACCAAAATAAGACAAGCACATGAAAATAGGAAAATAAATACACACATCATAAAACAAACAATCACAAAACACAAATAAAACACTGCCTATACTAATACAAAGAAACATCGCCAACAAATCACAAAAATCTAATCTAATTATACACTACTTTGTTCCCGGCCGCGTTCTTCCGCAGCCGAGTGTGCAGCCCTAGTCATTCTTGTCTGTTTTGCGCAGTTTGCGTACGGCCAGGGTTCGCCGGACGTATTTTGATTATTTGTGTAGGTTCTGGATTGCGGTCTTCACTCGCTCTCCAGTTCTGCACTGGTTGATCCCTTGCATTTTTATTGGTTGGTTTCCAGTTATTATTACCCTGGTTCCACCTACGTTCCTGTGGCGGATAATGTTTGTTCTCTATTATCGCGTCACTGTGGATTGTTTCTTCAAGTTGCATGCTTTGTGAGCTGTACCGCGGAACTTACCCGTAAGATGACAGTTGTCTCTACGAGGAGTCTCAGCTTTTCTATCTAAGACCAGCCCGCAAATATGACAATTAACAGCCTTTTCATACAAGTCATCATTTTCCTTTGATTTGGTCATGGGAATATTGATGCTGTAGAGCTTGTGAACTTGCCATCAAAGTTTTCCAAGCTCAGTGAGAAGCCAAACCGCTGGATCGCCCCCCTACATAAGACTGATAGCTATTAAGTTTACAATCATATGCGCATACAACTTGGAACGCAGCCACATAAGGTACATGTTTTTGTGTGAAGGTTGTGTGTGAGGCTAAGGGGTTCCCTTCACAACGAGTAATAGGAGCCAGCAAGCATCAAAATCGGTGTACACAACAAAAGGACAACGCTGCTGGTGGTGAGTATTTTTAAATTTAATGAAGTTATTTTCCTCAGTGGGCATAGCAACACGTACCGGGTCCTTGCATGCACAATCTAATAGATGTGTCGCTAATAACTCTTGAGATGAAAAATAATTCAAACACCTTATACAAATATGTTGTTAATGTTCATTTTTACTTAACTGGGAGGAAATGAGTCGGGACATGTCTTTGATCCAGACGTAGTGGTAATATCACGTTCGGAGAAGAGCAGCATGTTGACATGCAACTCTCGTTCACATGCAAATTTTGAGAAATGGAGGGGGCCTACTACTGTATGATTGTTCTGCTCATCTGACTTGCTTTTCTTCTCCAGGCCACAAACGTGGACCGATATTGCGGTATTCTGAGCTTAAAACTTAGGTATGTCCTGGATTCTTAAAGGGAAGTCTATTCCGTCAAAGTTGTACTGTCTCTAAATATCTTTGACTTTGTAACTGCTGGGACGCTCGGGATGATGTTTGTAATTGTAATTTCTCTCGCAAGCCAGGACTGACCATGCAAAACACGCATTATCATAGTTATTTTGAACATTAACGCACGCCTGCTTTTTCTCAATATCTATAGGGAGTTTAATATAACTGGACCCTCCATTCATTGAATCATAGACATGTATATGGATGTCGAGGTGTGGTATACTGCTGAGCGCTTTAGCGGATCCACGTACTTCCATCTCGGAAAATCGGTCCATAATGGCGCTCAAGGTGGATTCTCGGTACAACTCAGCAATCGATGTGCTCCGAGAAATAACACCATTTTCACCCCATATATAATGCAGAGTAGCCGTCTCCGCGTCACCTTGATGTTTAGGGGGGTGACTCAGTTCACTGCATAATACCGCACTGCATTTAAAGGCGTTAAATTCCGGATCTTCTAAGAGTTTGAGGAGCTCGGTCTCCAAGACGGGGAGGCACGCCTCCAAAAACCTTACAGGATCGCAATACATCCCGCCTGGATTCTCAATTCTGGTGAAAGAGATTCGCCCCTCAAACGCTCTAGCAACTGCTGAGTATTCTAAGGGAGTCATTACGCCGTTATTCTGATCGATTTCGTTATCGATAGAACGGGGGAGAGAACTACCGCTAGCCATAAGGAAATTACTATTATTACAGTTGCTACAACTAGGAGTCCACCCGATAGATGATTGGACTGGTGATGGGTAATCGTAATCATCATCATTTGCAGGGAGAGGTATACGTCTCGGAACGTGGGTGGCGACGGCGAGCTGCTGCTTCTAGAGGAGGAGGGGGTGACAGCCGGTTTGAAGGGCCAGGCTGTGGCGACGGCGGACGGGCTGCGCAACCAAACGGATGCGACAGCGCTGGGGGGAGAGGGCGCTAACTCTCTCTCTATGTCACAACCGGGGTTGTGATATAGAGAGAGAGTTAGCGCCATCTCACCCCAGCGCTGTCGCTTCCGTTTGGTTGCGCAGCCCGTCCGCCGTCGCCACAGCCTGGCCCTTCAAACCGGCTGTCACCCCCTCCTCCTCTAGAAGCAGCAGCTCGCCGTCGCCACCCACGTTCCGAGACGTATACCTCTCCCTGCAAATGATGATGATTACGATTACCCATCACCAGTCCAATCATCTATCGGGTGGACTCCTAGTTGTAGCAACTGTAATAATAGTAATTTCCTTATGGCTAGCGGTAGTTCTCTCCCCCGTTCTATCGATAACGAAATCGATCAGAATAACGGCGTAATGACTCCCTTAGAATACTCAGCAGTTGCTAGAGCGTTTGAGGGGCGAATCTCTTTCACCAGAATTGAGAATCCAGGCGGGATGTATTGCGATCCTGTAAGGTTTTTGGAGGCGTGCCTCCCCGTCTTGGAGACCGAGCTCCTCAAACTCTTAGAAGATCCGGAATTTAACGCCTTTAAATGCAGTGCGGTATTATGCAGTGAACTGAGTCACCCCCCTAAACATCAAGGTGACGCGGAGACGGCTACTCTGCATTATATATGGGGTGAAAATGGTGTTATTTCTCGGAGCACATCGATTGCTGAGTTGTACCGAGAATCCACCTTGAGCGCCATTATGGACCGATTTTCCGAGATGGAAGTACGTGGATCCGCTAAAGCGCTCAGCAGTATACCACACCTCGACATCCATATACATGTCTATGATTCAATGAATGGAGGGTCCAGTTATATTAAACTCCCTATAGATATTGAGAAAAAGCAGGCGTGCGTTAATGTTCAAAATAACTATGATAATGCGTGTTTTGCATGGTCAGTCCTGGCTTGCGAGAGAAATTACAATTACAAACATCATCCCGAGCGTCCCAGCAGTTACAAAGTCAAAGATATTTAGAGACAGTACAACTTTGACGGAATAGACTTCCCTTTAAGAATCCAGGACATACCTAAGTTTTAAGCTCAGAATACCGCAATATCGGTCCACGTTTGTGGCCTGGAGAAGAAAAGCAAGTCAGATGAGCAGAACAATCATACAGTAGTAGGCCCCCTCCATTTCTCAAAATTTGCATGTGAACGAGAGTTGCATGTCAACATGCTGCTCTTCTCCGAACGTGATATTACCACTACGTCTGGATCAAAGACATGTCCCGACTCATTTCCTCCCAGTTAAGTAAAAATGAACATTAACAACATATTTGTATAAGGTGTTTGAATTATTTTTCATCTCAAGAGTTATTAGCGACACATCTATTAGATTGTGCATGCAAGGACCCGGTACGTGTTGCTATGCCCACTGAGGAAAATAACTTCATTAAATTTAAAAATACTCACCACCAGCAGCGTTGTCCTTTTGTTGTGTACACCGATTTTGATGCTTGCTGGCTCCTATTACTCGTTGTGAAGGGAACCCCTTAGCCTCACACACAACCTTCACACAAAAACATGTACCTTATGTGGCTGCGTTCCAAGTTGTATGCGCATATGATTGTAAACTTAATAGCTATCAGTCTTATGTAGGGGGGCGATCCAGCGGTTTGGCTTCTCACTGAGCTTGGAAAACTTTGATGGCAAGTTCACAAGCTCTACAGCATCAATATTCCCATGACCAAATCAAAGGAAAATGATGACTTGTATGAAAAGGCTGTTAATTGTCATATTTGCGGGCTGGTCTTAGATAGAAAAGCTGAGACTCCTCGTAGAGACAACTGTCATCTTACGGGTAAGTTCCGCGGTACAGCTCACAAAGCATGCAACTTGAAGAAACAATCCACAGTGACGCGATAATAGAGAACAAACATTATCCGCCACAGGAACGTAGGTGGAACCAGGGTAATAATAACTGGAAACCAACCAATAAAAATGCAAGGGATCAACCAGTGCAGAACTGGAGAGCGAGTGAAGACCGCAATCCAGAACCTACACAAATAATCAAAATACGTCCGGCGAACCCTGGCCGTACGCAAACTGCGCAAAACAGACAAGAATGACTAGGGCTGCACACTCGGCTGCGGAAGAACGCGGCCGGGAACAAAGTAGTGTATAATTAGATTAGATTTTTGTGATTTGTTGGCGATGTTTCTTTGTATTAGTATAGGCAGTGTTTTATTTGTGTTTTGTGATTGTTTGTTTTATGATGTGTGTATTTATTTTCCTATTTTCATGTGCTTGTCTTATTTTGGTATGGATTGTGTGTATATTATGTGTTTGATGTTAAATTTTGTTGTATGGGGACCACTGGGTCGCTTAGTATAGAAAATTTGCTTCATCTATGACACGAGCAATATTTAGAAGTATTAGATTAATTATAGAAGGGGTTATCTTATGTAGATAACTTCCTATACAAAATTTTATGGCAAGGCTATTGGACAGGAGAGCTTTCAGGATAAAATCTGGCTCTGTGGTGGATGGATTTGGGGTGTGTTGAGCGTGTTGTGATGTGGTAGGTGGGTATTGCGTCCCACCGAATGTGTTGCGTTTCTTGAGACGAGTGCAGGGTATGACGTCCGACGCGGTAGTGTTCAGGACCCACCCGTTGCGTTATCGGCGTATGGCGATTGTGGGTGTTTCGGGTGATAATTATGAGGTGGTCTGTCCGACGCAGTAGTGTTCGAGACGCACCTGTTATCTCAATTGTGTTGATAGTGTGAGTCCGGTGATCAAAACGACTATCCGGTGGCCTGTCAATCGAAATTAGGCGATAGGGACGCATCAAACATGGATATTTCGTAATCGGCTCGATGAGGATGTTGTGTGAAAAGGCGAGTTTTGAACTGTCATAGAAAGACGTAAATCATGTGGCTGGTCGCACGCAATAGCGTGATCGACAGAGCTTATTGATGATTTGGGCCGTAGGAGTGTTGTAAGAGACGCTAGCCGTCTGGGCTTAACTATTTGAGTTAAGCAGAGACGCTAAAACAACACGCCAGTCAGTTTAAAGGATGATAATGAAGGTCACCACAAAAGATAGATGCTCTCAAGTCCAGCCATGAACCTTGACCACTATCACTGATTTTTACTTGTTGTAAAGTGTAAAACTAACTCTTGTTTTGTTCAACAGATAAGCATGACGTTGAATTGAGCCTACCGTTACAGACAGAAGCAGACTAGGAGCGGAAGACCAATGCCATAATCAGTCAAACTAGCGTCGTCTTCAGAATTAGACTAACTGTTCTAAAACATATTAATCTTTAACACCACCAGTGGTTGAATTCGTTGTGTGGTGAGCAGATCGAGCGTCTTCATCACACAAGTTGCTGTGTGGGACGGAGAGCACGTAAGAATGGCGTCATCAGCTGAGTTGTAAGGGAGCCAAACGAAATCAAATTGAATGATGGATGAGTCTGCGAAACGTAATCCGAGTGGTCTTATACTTTCGGTTCCTCTGAGAAGGTAAATATGCGGTTAATTTCTTCCTTGATTACAACACCGAACAGTTGGTGAAGAGAGTCTTATTGCACTCCAAGTAATAGTATTACAGGGAGGGAGATATTGCTGCTGTCATGGAGATCAGTCAGTGGCATCAAAGTTATAGTGTAAATTGAGGATATATGGATTGGTACAAGGCTGGACATTACTGAAATAGACTGAACAAGGGTGTGCGATAGACTGATGTAAAAATCGAGGCTGTTGGCAGTTTAAGTACAATACATTCTATCTCTGTATTGGTATCTTTGGCCGCATCAGTGACAGTGTATCATTTAATCACTGTGGATGATACGATGAATTTAGCAACTGTAGAGGCAACACACTGCGTATTTCTAAAGCATCAAACACACATGCACCTCTGTGGTATACTCTGTTGTAAGGGCCTCGTCTTGTAGAAGATGGTGGATACTAGGAAAGAGTTTATATACGAGGATTGGACATTTAACAATGGACCCTATTTATTTACAGCTCGTACCAAATAAATATGTCTTTCAAAGTTTTATTGACCTTCAAAGTAGTCTCCAGCATAGTGTATAACCCTTGCCAGTGATGCTTTTAGCAGTGTCACATGTGTCGACAGTTCGAGTGGCGCGGTCTGTTAATCGATGAGTTGCAGCAGTCGTCAAGCAATTGCTTTGAAGTGTTTCCTTCAGTCAGAAATCGAGTTGAACTCACGAGGACTTACGTCAGGGGACCGCAGTAGGTGGTACAGCACTCAGCAATCCCATCAGTCAAACAAATCAGTAACAGTTTGCACTCTACGTGCTTGAGCATTGTTCTGCAAAATGATGGTCAGGTCCCGCAGAAAGTGTCATCACTTCTGTCTCTAAGCTGCTCGTAGGTTGTGTTCCAAAATATGTAGTGCTTTTACTCGATATTTATTATTTCACAGAGAAATATTACATCATCACCATCGTCATCATTATCATCTTTTCCATACCCCTCCTCCGGAAGTAAGTACCATCTTGACAGTGATGGCGATGCGGGGCTATCGGGGATAGCTTCTGAAAATAATATCAATAAATAAATAAATAACCTCAAAACAAAATGAAATTAGTTTTGTGCATCACATAGACAAAGAATCAGTTATGCACCGAATTTTCTGTGTATTAGCATACCCTGTCATAGATACCTTGCTATTTCGAGTCAGATAGTATCGCTTTTGTAATGATTCGCTTTTGTAATGAACCTCGCTTGTAGTTACCGGTACTCATAACTGCGACGAGCACTAAACAATACTACTTGGAAGCCGTATATTTAGGAATGAAGTACCATCGACATTAATGGAAAACGAAGATGATGTATAATTTGATCGATATTTCATGGCTGTAAGCTGTAGGGAATAGAACAATCGAATCAAGCACGTTTAATAGACTGAATCGAGGTCTCGTAAGCCATTAGCCGGCTGCCGAAATATTAATGGGTGAAGCACGTAACTGCCACCGTCACAACTTAGCAAAAGATTTGGCAGGGAGCCGAGAACTTTCAGGCCGTGTGTAAAATCGGTAAGCGAGTCTAAGGATTCCAGTCAGTTCCTTGTTGACCAGTCTGGTGCGGCAGTTGAAGATATCAAAAGCCAAACCTAAGTTTAAAATTTCACGTTTAACACATCGTTCAAGCATGAAAACCGTACAAACATGCAGTCTCTTGACCTTCGGACGGACCCCCGTATGGAAGATGTATAACTGACATAAGGAAGCACCGTCAAGATTTGAAAAACAGACAAATCATCTGGTCCGGATGGCATTCCTGTTAGATTTTAGAAGGAGTACTCCAGGGAATTGGTCCATCACCCCGCCTCTCTCTCTCTCTTTCTTTCTCGTCCAATACGAAGATCGAAACGAATGGTATAAAGGAACGAAAGAAAGCGCGGGTCACTCCAGTATACAAGAAAGATGAAGGAACAGACCGCAAAATTACAGACCAATATCCCTAACTTCGGATTGCTCCCGAATCTTTGTACGTATTCTCAGTTCGAATATAATAAACATTCTTGAGGCTAAGCTGTTTATGTTGATGAAACAGCCTGATTTTAGAAAGCATCATTCGTTCAAAACTCGGCATGCCTTTATTTCACATGATATATCTAGAACTATAAAGGAAGGTAACAGGTGGATTACATATTCTAGATTTCTGGAAGGTACATGACACGATCTCCCATCGCAGCCCGTTAACGAGGGCACGAGCATATGTAACAGGCTCAGAGATACGAGAGTGGCTATATCCAACATGCAGCCCAGTGCAATTGGATAGCTGCTGTTCTCTTTATACTTAAATGATTTGGCGGGTCAGTAGTCTGCCGACGATGCAGCGGTCTACGATAAGTCATCAAAGCTGAGTGACTGTAGGAGGACACAAGACGGTTTAGACAAAATTTCCATTTGGTGTGATGAATGGTCTCTAGCCTTAAATGCGGAAAAAATGCAAGTTAATGCTGATGAATAGGAATAATAAACCAGTAACTTTCAGGTGTATTACTATCGTCCTGCTTACTTCACTGGTGGGATTGATCCGTTCCAGGTCATGTTGAAGAATTTCGGCGAATGGCTTCTAGATTTGTTGCCTGTAAGTGCCATGGAGCTGCTTTCAGAACTCAAACAGAAGTCCTTGGAGGACGGTGTTCTTTCCTAGGAACTGTAAACACAAAATTTAGAGACCCTCATTTCAAGGTAACTACCAAACGACTCTACTGCAGCTAACATTAATTGCGCATAAGGACCACGAAGACCAAATACGAAAAAAGTAGACCTCATATGGAAGCGTCCAGACAGCATTTCTACCATCACTCTATTTAAGATTAATTGTACATGGAGCCCATTGAACTTAAAGAATTCGAAACATGCAATGCCGTAGACGTATACAAAGAAAAAAAACTCTGATAATAACTTCTCTGTAATGCAGTAGAAACACGCATACATGAAAAGCAGGAAATACACCCTTCTCAAAGTTAGCTAATATCAACTCTGGCAGCTTGTAGGTGTAGGGTAGAGTTTCGATGTTTCTGTCGCTGGTTTCGAGTGGTTCTGCGAATTTTTTTTCTTGGCAGGATAACACCAGTTGTATGGTATCGTCAGTTTTCGCGGCGTATTGCGATTTTATGCCGTCCTTCTGTAGTGCTTTGCATATAGTTGTGTAATTAGGGCCTATCTTTGTGATTAATTACGCAATTAGGATCGATCTTTGCGTCAGTTTCTCGACCAAAATAAATAAAGTACACTAACCTAACCTTCCTCTCCCGCATCTAGGCAGGTTTCATGTGTTGGGGGTGCACTTGAGCATTCCGTCCAGGAGCACCAGGGTTCGAGTCCCAGAAAGGGCTCCGGCATTTTTTAATTTCCCATCAATTCCATGTGTGCCTGGTGGTTTAATTGTGTTAGGTGGGAGCACTTGGCCTTTCCACCCAGGAGGAGCAGGGTTCGAGTTCCAGAAAGGGTTTCTCTCTCTATGGCACAACCCGCTACGGTAATAACGACTAGAGAGTCACCACTTGCCGGATACACTGCGTGCGATCTTGTTGTTGTCTACTAACGATGCTTCTCTCTCTATGTCACAACCCGCTATGGTAATAACGATTAGAGAGGCACCACGTGCCTGATACATTGCGTGCGACCTTCGACTAACGATGCTTTGGAAGGGTGACGGTGTTATGAAAACATTTCATGTCTAGCGCGTATACGTAGGCGGGAGGGAGGGGCGGGGGCGGGGGCGGGGGCGGGGGGGCGGGGAGGGGGCAGAGGCAGAATTTCAATAATGCGCATAGTCAGGGTCCGAGGTAGATTGGAAAGCAGGCTTCGTTTTACCAATTGATCTTTCAGGAGTTCCCATCCGAGCTGACGAAGAAACAGCCGTCGGCGGAGACTTTAGTTGTCATTTTCCAAATAAATTATCTGGCAATTTATACCAGCAACATTCAGTATCGAATAAAATACGACCATGGGCCATCGTCGTGTACCCCTCTGAACGTTGTAGGCAGAGCACAATTTGTTAACCATATCAACTCCAATTTTGTGTGTGTTAAAATAAGTTATCATAATAGGTTTTCTTTTACCTCCTATGTTTTCGTCACTTTCAGTGTCATAATGCGTACTTGAGATCAATAAAACATTTTTTGTTATTTTTATTTTGTCGGACGTAAGAAACGATCGTACCTTCTTTTCTGTAAGAAAATATGCTATAATTTGCAGCCCTGGTTTTCACGTCCTTCATTTCTTTCGGGATCTGCAATTTCTTTTCTTTTATTTTTCTTTTTTTTTTCAGGGTTCCAAATTATGACAGCCGGTGCTTCTCTGACAAATCACGGAGCAGATTCACATCGCTGAACCAGTTGTCAGCACAGATATTGCGTCCTGAATCAGTGAGAGGAGCCACCAAACGTGCAGCCACGTCACTGATTTTATTACTAAGCTGAAAAGGGCCATCTGGCTGTCTGCCAGCATAGATTTCCACGTTGCAATTGTAAAACAGTTTGGAATCAACGGTAGCAAACATTTTTATTCCATATTTTGCCGGCTTCGACGGTATATATTGGATAAAAGAGCAACGTCCTCTGAAGGCCTCGAGTTTCTAGTCAATGGTGATGTTTTAGCCTACAACGTAGCAAGACTAGCAGTTCTTCACAAACTTTTGAAATAAATCTCGAATTGACGCCAGGCCGTCCACTACTCTGCGTTCGCTAGGTGATTTTCTATCATCAGATCGCAGAGCTTGTAACAGAAAACGAAACCTCTACTCACTCGTGGTCAACCGAAATATCTCGATCTCGGACCCTTTGGAATCCCACAAATCTTGAAAACTTTTCCTTCCCACCTTGTGCATTCCAGCTACGTGTAGAAGTTCAATGAAGGCTTTTATCTCGACTATGTCCGTTGGGTGAGCGTTTCGTTCTCGCTGGTAATTGCTTCGGATAATTTCAATGTACTGGTTCATGTACTTTACAATCATTTCCAACATTTCCTGGTCAAATCAGCATTCCATTGTTTCTGAAATTCCTTCAGTATTTTTTGCTTTCCGAGTGACACCAGGAAGCATTATGCGGGGAATGTTGTGTTTTTGGGTTTTGTGTGTGTGAAATCTTATGGTACTTAACTGCTAAGGTCATCAGTCCCTAAGCTTACACACTACTTAACCTAAATTACCCTAAGGACGAACACACACACCCATGCCCTAGGGAGGACTCGAACCCCCGCCGGGACCAGCCCCACAGTCCATGACTGCAGCGCCCTAGACCGCTCGGCTTATCCCGCGCGGCTTTTTGGGTTTTCCTTCGGTTTGTGTATGGTGTCTTTTTCCAATTGAATGATTCGATTGTTTTTTTTTCTCCCTTCCTATAACAACGACACACATCGCCATCTTCCTCACTTGAACTTATGTCTGTGTTACTCTGTTCGGTCTCTGATCGTCTCTTTATTCTATGCTTTCTGAGGCATCAGTATCGATCTCTTCGCCTCCCAGATCGAGAATAGGAGACCTGTGTGCAGCATGTTCGCCCTCGTCATCGCAGTTATCAAACAATTTTTTTTTTGAAAATCTGTAACTTCTGGGTTGTGTCTATCCCGAATTTCATTTGAGCCCATGTCCAGGCAAACAACAGTCCTGTAAACAATGTTAACATTCTATAGTTGCAAAACAAAATAAAAATAAAAAGAGTAGTTGAGACCATTGTGAAGGAATGAGGAAGACTAGAACGTAAATTCTGGCGCTGGATCGAAGAGATCCAGTACCAGTTTCTATTATATACGTGCGCAATAATAATTTCCACTTCACATACAGAATGCTTGAATGTAAAACAAAAAGAGACATTACATTGAGGAAAATTCAATGAATCAAGAATACTTACGTGGATGCTGGCGTGGTGTCTGTGCTATCCGACGCTCTTCTTAGCTGAGGTGTTGCTCTTGCGGAAGTAAACATCTATTGTCTGTTGTGAATGGCCGAGTCAGGGGGAGAGACGAGAGGTGGTAAACAACACCGCAGACGTTGAGACGGTGGCACAAAAACACTACCTAATGGATGTGTGCGATCCAGTGTCAGCAACGGAGTCTTAATACTGTTTACAGAGACTGTAACAGTACACGATTTTTGAAATAAAAATGACGTAGCTAAAGTACGTTTAAGAGCGTCTTAAAGGTTCACACCGAGCGAGGTGGCGCAGTGGCATTCGGGAGGACGACGGTTCAATCCCGCGTCCGGCCATCCTGATTTAGGTTTTCCGTGATTTCCCTAAATCGCTCCAGGCAAATGCCGGGATGGTTCCTTTCAAAGGGCACGGCCGACTTCCTTCCCCGTCCTTCCCTAATCCGATGAGACCGATGACCTCGCTGTCTGGTCTCCTTCCCCAAACAACCCAACCCCCTCTTAAGGGTTCATTTACAGTGATACAGCAATCAGATTTTAATACCTAAGTTAAACCTATTTCCAAGAGCGGAAAAACGCCAGTACACGAGAGCTACTGCTGCTCACCGATCATTGCGTTTGTGCTTGTTTACATCAGGTTTATTCTTATGAATCATGTCTTATGTCTGATAAATCGTTTATATGGTTTGAAAACATTGGAGGTCCTATTACACTTCCTCGGCAGACGCTTTCTGCGGAACATTCGTAGTCCAGTATAGCGTGCTGAGTTTCATTTAGTCGAATACCGGTAAACCATCAATTCTTTAAGCACTCGAACTCCCATGTATCAAACTACTTCAAACGCCTGATTACTTTAAAAATAACTTACTGTGTTAAATATTTCACGTTAAGCATGAAAGCGAGAAAAAGTTTAGAAAAAGTCTGAAATTATGTTCAAAGTTTGTTGGAAGTCGCCAGATATTCTCATTATCAAACACTGTATGAGTAACCTATAGTCTAGGTAATTTGAGCTCCGCTTTAAGCAGAAGCTAGTTTTCACGCATCTCATTGGTAATAACGTCATATCTTCTGAACTATGCGTCGAACGATTATAATTCAATTTTGCAGGCACATTCAGTGGTGCATGTGGCTACAGTCTGCAAAACGTGTTGCGAATATACTTAGTAGTAAAGAAGTTATAAATTAAAATGTCGTACGCCCGCATCTCGTGGTCGTGCGGTAGCGTTCTCGCTTCCCACGCCCGGGTTCCCGGGTTCGATTCCCGGCGGGGTCAGGGATTTTCTCTGCCTCGTGATGGCTGGGTGTTGTGTGATGTCCTTAGGTTAGTTAGGTTTAAGTAGTTCTAAGTCCTAGGGGACTGATGACCATAGATGTTAAGTCCCATAGTGCTCCGAGCCATTTGAACCATTTTTAAAATGTCGTACCTGACGTTGAAGTTTCACAGCATGCAAATCAAAAATTTAGTGAGCAGTAAACTTTTTCTTTTCATTACTCGTATTCCGTGAGGGGTATCAGCAAGTAGGAGGTTCGTAAGGGTTCGAAGTTATGTTTAAAGTTGGATGGAAGTCTCTTAAGTGCTCTCATTCTGTCAGGGTAATTTGCTTGCCATTACTTACACTGCCTCAAGAGATATTAACGGCAGTACTTACCTAACTGTGTTAAACCTTTAGCATAAGACTACACCTCTTAATGAATAAATTATGTCCGCATTTTAAATTTTTTGATAATTATATGAAATACTGAAAATAAATTTTTCCTTTCCCCTCGAAGCCGTTGGATGGGTTAGACATTTAGTGATTTACTGTTCCAGCCAGTCACATGTTTGCGAAGATATTCCGTATGGTCGCATCTTGGTTAAGCACTCCGTCGTCAGGCCATAAGTGGTCCATCGGGACCATCCGACCGCCGTGTCCTCCTCAGATGAGGATGCGAATAGAATGGGGCGTGTGGTCAGCACACCGCTCCCCGGTCGTTATGATGGTTTTCTGTGACCAGAGCCGCTACTATTCAGTCGAGTAGCTCCTCAATTGGCATCACGAGACTGAGTGCACCACGAAAAATGGCAACAGTGCATGGCGGCGCGGGTGGTCACCCATCCAAGTGCCGGCCACACCTAACAGCGCTGAACTTGGGCGGTCTGACGGGAACCGGTGTATCCACTGCGGCAAGGCCGTTGCCTGTATGTTGGTTAGTAGTCAACAATTTGGTACAGTTGAAAGCTGGATGTTACTTTTGTGCATCATTCATAATATCATTTCTTTTAAGCTGATTCGGGCTTTTATTTAATCGTCATAAAATAAACATTGTTCTTACACACGTCGATACCTGGGGAGGATTTCTAATGGACAAATTATTTTCTTACATGGGTTGGATAAAAAGTAGTGGCAACACTATTATAATTCAAAACGAACTGTAATGACAGACGTTCGCTGTATCACATGCGCTCAATACAACGGTCCCGCATCTCGATCACTTTCCCCCGCACACGTGGAGGGCGTCGTACATCGTCAGTTCGTCCATTTCTGTCGATGTCTCGCTAGGACCGCCCTGTGCCACGGATGACGTCTTCTCTTGTGTTGCAGCACATGCCATGAGTTCATTTTGGTGAACAGGTCGTAATCGCATAGATATATATCGGATGAATACGGTGACGTTCCAGTTTCTCCCACCCCACATACGCAGGAGCTCCGGCACGGGATTCATCGTGTGGAATCCTGCATTGTCCTGAAGGATGATGGGATTCAGTGCCAGAGTCTGCCGTCGCTATCTTCTCAGTGCGGGGCGAAGGCGATGTCGCAAGAAATTGCAGTAGTAGGTTGCAATGACCGTCTGCCCCTGCGGTACAACGTGGTTCAGAGTTAATCCATGGATATCGTAAGCCACAATAACCATTATTTTGGTACCAACTGGTCTACGGCGCACTTTCTGTGGGCCAGGAGGACCAGGGCGTTTCTAGTCATTGGACCGATCGTGAATGACACCCTGCCATCCCGAAACACTTGCACTCATCCCGCCGCCGTACGGTATGGCCAATGCTGCTTTACCATACGCCTCACGCAGTCCCTGAAAACATTGTTGTGCACTCAAATCACGTGCCACTTCAGTCTCGATCCACGCACGTTTTTCGTGTTTTCCAAAGATACCGTTGGGGAAAATGACCTGGCCTCCCACACTTTTACAGTACACACTGTAAGTGACTCAAACACAGCCGTCGCCGCTTACAGCACATCATCAACTGACCTTCTGCTATCAGCTACATACAGCTCTCATACCATGAGACACACATCTACATCTACTTCTACATGATTACTCTGCGATTCACACTTAAGTGCCTGGCAGAGGGTTCATCGAACCATTTTCGTACTACACTCCTGGAAATGGAAAAAAGAACACATTGACACCGGTGTGTCATACCCACCATACTTGCTCCGGACACTGCGAGAGGGCTGTACAAGCAATGATCACACGCACGGCACAGCGGACACACCAGGAACCGCGGTGTTGGCCGTCGAATGGCGCTAGCTGCGCAGCATTTGTGCACCGCCGCCGTCAGTGTCAGCCAGTTTGCCGTGGCATACGGAGCTCCATCGCAGTCTTTAACACTGGTAGCATGCCGCGACAGCGTGGACGTGAACCGTATGTGCAGTTGACGGACTTTGAGCGAGGGCGTATAGTGGGCATGCGGGAGGCCGGGTGGACGTACCGCCGAATTGCTCAACACGTGGGGCGTGAGGTCTCCACAGTACATCGATGTTGTCGCCAGTGGTCGGCGGAAGGTGCACGTGCCCGTCGACCTGGGACCGGACCGCAGCGACGCACGGATGCACGCCAAGACCGTAGGATCCTACGCAGTGCCGTAGGGGACCGTACCGCCACTTCCCAGCAAATCAGGGACACTGTTGCTCCTGGGGTATCGGCGAGGACCATTCGCAACCGTCTCCATGAAGCTGGGCTACGGTCCCGCACACCGTTAGGCCGTCTTCCGCTCACGCCCCAACATCGTGCAGCCCGCCTCCAGTGGTGTCGCGACAGGCGTGAATGGAGGGACGAATGGAGACGTGTCGTCTTCAGCGATGAGAGTCGCTTCTGCCTTGGTGCCAATGATGGTCGTATGCGTGTTTGGCGCCGTGCAGGTGAGCGCCACAATCAGGACTGCATACGACCGAGGCACACAGGGCCAACACCCGGCATCATGGTGTGGGGAGCGATCTCCTACACTGGCCGTACACCACTGGTGATCGTCGAGGGGACACTGAATAGTGCACGGTACATCCAGACCGTCATCGAACCCATCGTTCTACCATTCCTAGACCGGCAAGGGAACTTGCTGTTCCAACAGGACAATGCACGTCCGCATGTATCCCGTGCCACCCAACGTGCTCTAGAAGGTGTAAGTCAACTACCCTGGCCAGCAAGATCTCCGGATCTGTCCCCCATTGAGCATGTTTGGGACTGGATGAAGCGTCGTCTCACGCGGTCTGCACGTCCAGCACGAACGCTGGTCCAACTGAGGCGCCAGGTGGAAATGGCATGGCAAGCCGTTCCACAGGACTACATCCAGCATCTCTACGATCGTCTCCATGGGAGAATAGCAGCCTGCATTGCTGCGAAAGGTGGATATACACTGTACTAGTGCCGACATTGTGCATGCTCTGTTGCCTGTGTCTATGTGCCTGTGGTTCTGTCAGTGTGATCATGTGATGTATCTGACCTCAGGAATGTGTCAATAAAGTTTCCCCTTCCTGGGACAATGAATTCTGTTCTTATTTCAATTTCCAGGAGTGTACTTCTCTACCAGTCCACTCTCGAATGGCGCGTGGGAAAAAGGAACACCTAAATCTTTCAGTTCGAGCTCTGATTTCTCTTATTTTATTATGACGATCATTTCTCCCTACGTAGGTGGCTGTCAACAAAATATTTTTTATTCGGAAGAGAAAGCTGCCCTTCTTTGCACTTTTTCGATGTCCTCCGTCAATCCTACCTGCTAAGGATCACATACCACGTAGCAATATTCCAGCAGAAGACGGACAAGTGTAATGTAGGCTGTCTCTTTAATGGGTTTGTTGCATCTTCTAAGTGTTCTTCCAACAAAGCGCAGTCTTTGTTTCGCCTTCCCCACAATATTATCTATGTGGTCTTTCCAATATAAGTTGCTCGTAATTGTAATTCCTAGGTATTTAGCCGAATTGACAGCCCATAGATTTGTGCGATTTATCGTAAACCCAAAATTTATCGGATTTCTTTTAGTACCCATGTGGATGACCTCGCACTTTTCTTTATTTAACGCTAATTGCCACTTTTCGCATCATACAGAAATTCTCTCTAGATCATTGCGTAATTGGAATCGATCGTCTGAGGATTTTACTAGACGGTAAATTACAGCGTCATCTGCAAACAATCTAAGGGGGCTGCTCAGATTATCACCTAGATCATTTATATAAATCAGGAACGGCAGAGGGCCTATGACACTGCCTTGCGGAACGCCAGATATCACTTCTGTTCTACTCGATGATTTACCGTCTATCACTACGAACTGTTACCTCTCTGAGAGGAAATCACGAATCCAGTCACACAACTGAGACGATACTCCATATACACGCAGATTGATTAATAGTCGCTTGCGAGGAACGGTATCAAAAGGCTTCTGGAAATCTAGGAATATGGAATCGATCTGAGATCCCTTGTCGACAGCACTCATTACTTCATGGGAATAAAGAGCTAGCTGCGTAGCACAAGAACGATATTTTCTGAATCCGTGTTGGTTATGTATCAGTAAGTCATTTTCTTCAAGGTGATTCATAATGTTCGAGTACAGTATATGCTCCAAAATCCTACTACAAATTGAGGTCAGTCATATGGGTCTTTAATTCAATGGGTTACTCCTATTTCCTTTCTTGAATATTGGTGTGACCTGTACTACTTTCCAGTCTTTAGGAACAGACCCTTCGTCAAGTGAGCGGTTGTATATGATTGCTAAGAAAGGCGCTATTGTGTCTGCATACTCTGAAAGGAACCTGATTGGTATACCATCTGGACCGGAAGACTTGCCTTTCTCAAGTGATTTGAGTTGTTTCGCAACACCTAAGATATCTACTTTTATGTCACTCATGCTAACAGCTGTTCTGGTTTCGAATTCTGGAATATTTATTTCGTCTTCTTTCGTGAAGGAATTAGGGAAAACTGTATTTAGTAACTCCGATTTAGTGGCACCATCATCGGTAACATTTCCTTCGCTATCGCGCAGTGACGGTATTGACTGTTTTTTGCCACTGGTGTACTTTTCATACGACCAGAATCTCCTTCATGTTACGGCAGTGTTATACTACTTTTTATTCAACCCAAGTAATTTCTTTATCTAATTGCTGAGATCAATGGCCTCATTCGCTTTCATGTCCCAAATCTTTATGTAGCTGCTTGCATGAAAACGGTAACATTGAAACGTCTCCATGTGAGCCGTTCCATTGATCTTGGAAAGCAACCTTCGGCATTGCTTAGTGGCATTTCAACGCCAAAGGAGAATGTCTTTTTCAGTTTCAAATTCATAACTATGTTCTGTATGTATCTATGCAATCCATTATCATGCATTCATGTCATATCTTTCTTGACCCCACTGTAGTCTGCTAGTATGAATGTGTGGTTTGTCAGCTGGCGCTTCGGGGTTTATTAGTTGCCAGGAGGTTTCCTTGAATGTTAAGAGCAGTTTAGCCAATCATTGTGTAGAGCTTTGAATACGGCTACGTTGGGTCAGAAAGGCATTAGTGGCCACTGGTCAGTATCTGTTGTGAGGTTGGTACAGGTAGAAACCGCTTAAGCTCTCTGGGTCCTTCCGGGTTGCTGTGCAGACCCCGGCGACGGGGCAGGTTAGTTTTACTTTCCCCTAGGCCGCCGGAGAGTTGCAAAGTTGAAATGTGTAAGCGTTAGCTTTGTCTGAGTTTCCGGTAGTCACTCTAGTGTGTGGCATTGGTAATCATGCCGTACCAACTAATTCAGTCAGGGAACGGCATTAATTTCAATAGTATTCAGTTTATTCAAATGGCTCTGAGCACTATGGGACTTAACTTCTATGGTCATCAGTTCCCTATAACTTAGAACTACTTAAACCTGACTAACCTAAGGACATCACACAACACCCAGTCATCACGAGGCAGAGAAAATCCCCGACCCCGCCGGGAATCGAACCCGGGAACCCGGGCGCGGGAAGCGAGAACGCTACCGCACGACCACGAGCTGCGGAGCGTTTGGTAAATTTATTTACAAAATTACTGAGTTGTATGGAATTTCGGAAGTGGGCTTTGTTCTCTAAAATTGACCGTTAAAGCGAGTCGCGCTCTGACCCAGTGAGCTTACATGTGGAGTAGGGAAACTTTCTTCTAAATTCTAACTTTTGTTTTGTGAGTGATCAGTGTGAACGTGATGTGTGTGACCCTGATAAACTGTAACCAGTTATTTAGCAGGCTTACCTCCACACGTGTCGGCCCAGTTGTTGCGTTGTATAAAGTACCACATCTCGAGGTTCACGCCCAAGCTTTCCAAGTATCTGTGTTTTAACTTAACATCTGCCTGTGTGTTACTTTAATGAGTAAATAAATGTTAACTATTGCTAGATTCGTTGCTACTACATCCCACACCGCCATTCCGCTTCCTAATCAGGATTTTTAAAATAAATCAGTTTGCACCTTCCCGTAATAATGTTTCAATGAAATTTATCGTGATTATTGTATATCCAACATAGGGATTGGTATTTCATTAGATGATTAAATGATCTGTGAGATGGCGACCTTTTATCAGTTTAATTTATTAATATTTAAATAAATTTGGTCCACTACACAGAAATTTTGTGTTTGGTACTTGTTCGAGGCAAACCAACGTAGGATCTATTTGCATAGTCATTCTTGGAATTTAGAAAATCAGAAAAGAAATATTTCGCGAAGCTGATCCTACCAGTACCTTGTAGCAGTAAAAGACGACAGCTATCATTGAACATTGCGCCTTTGCATCGAGCTTAGAGACATTTCATTTCTTTCTCTCCCTCGACGAAGGCAAGCGGAAATTCAGCGGCTTTCTTAAAATCTGGCCGGCGGGAGCGAGCACAAATGCGGGAACGCATCTTCGCGCCGTTCTTAAAACGAAGTCTTTCAATTACTACTGGGGAGATGGCGTAAAGAAGCTTCGAGAATGTATTGGATCTTTCGTCTCTCCTCAAAGCAATGAGGTCGTCGGTTGCCGGCGCTTTGCCAGTCCGTATGACTTGCTTACGGAATCGTGCTTTTGAGTGGGCTTTGAGGACTGGCCAGCGCCATTCCATCATAAGATTTTGCTATGGGGTCAGCGTCCAGAGGTGGCTGTGAGGTTTTCGGCGAAAGGACATTCCTGTTGCAGACACCAGTGAGTATATACACTACTGGCCATTAAAATTGCTACACCAAGAAGAAATGCAGATGATAAACGGGTATTCATTGGGCAAATATATTATACTAGAACTGACATGTGAATACATTTTCACGCAATTTGAGTGCATAGATCCTGAGAAATCAGTACCTAGAACAACCACTCTGGCCGTAATAACGGCCTTGATACGCCTGGGCATCGCTACAGTCTGGAACCGCGTGACCGCTACGGTCGCAGGTTCGAATCCTGCCTCGGGCATGGCTGTGTGTGATGTCCTTAGGTTAGTTAGGTTTAAGTAGTTCTAAGTTCTAGGGGACTGATGACCTTAGAAGTTAAGTCCCATAGTGCTCAGAGCCATTTGAACGCCTGGGCATTGAATCAAACAGCTTGGATGGCGTGTACAGGTACAGCTGCCCATGCAACTTCAACACGGGACCACAGTTCATCAAGCGTAGTGAATGGCGTATTGTGACGAACCAGTTGCTCGGCCACCATTGACCAGACGTTTTCAATTGGTGAGAGATCTGGAGAATGTGCTGGCCAGGGCAGCAGTCGAACACTTTCTGTATCCAGAAAGGCCCGTACAGGACCTGTAACATGCGGTCGTGCATTATCCTGCTGAAATGTAGGGTTTCACAGGGATCGAATGAAGGGTAGAGCCACGGGTCATAAAACATCTGAAATGTAACTTCCACTGTTCAAAGTGCCGTCAATGCGATCAAGAGGTGACCGAGACGTGTAACCAATGGCACCCCATTCCATCACGCCGGGTGATACGCCAGTATGGCGATTACGAATACACGCTTCCAATGTGCATTCACCGCGATGTCACCAAATATGGATGCGGCCATCATGATGCTGTAAACATCAGCTGGATTCAACGTTTTGCCATTCGTGCACCCAGGTTCGTCGTTGAGTACACCATCACAGGCGCTCCTGTATGTGATGCAGCGTCAAGGGTAACCGCAGCCACGATCTCCGAGCTGATAGTCCATGCTGCTGCAAACGTCGTCGAACTGTTCGTGCAGATGGTTGTTGTCTTGAAAACGTCCCCATCTGTTGACTCAGCGATCGAGACGTGGCTGCACGATCCGGTACATCCATGCGGATAAGATGCCTGTCATCTCGACTGCTAGTGATACGAGGCCGTTGGTATCCAGCACGGCGTTCCGTATTACCCTCCTGAACCCACCGAGTCCATATTCTGCTAACAGTCATTGGATCTCGACCAACGCGAGCAGCAATGTCGCGATACGATAAACTGCAATCGCGATATGCTACAATCCGACCTTTAACAAAGTCGGAAACGTGATGGTACGCATTTCTACTCCTTACACGAAGCATCACAACAACGTTTCAGCAGGCCACGCCGGTCAACTGCTGTCTGTGTATGAGAAATCGGTTGGAAACTTTCCTCATGTCAGCACGTTGTAGGTGTCGCCATCGGCGCCAACCTTGTGTGAATGCTCTGAAAAGCTAATCATTTGCATATCACAGCATCTTCTTCCTGTCGGTTAAATTTCGCGTCTGTAGCACGTCATCTTCGTAGTGTAGCAATTTTAATGGCCAGTAGTGTCCTTTTATTCTACGAGGGTCCTTTATTGAACCTAATGAGAATTACACACGCGAAAGACTGGTCTTTTATCTACACACACTATTTTTCCACGTAATCTCCATCCCCTTCTATGGCCTTCCTCCAGCGGAAAACAAGGGTGTGTATACCCTATCGGAACCAGTCCTTATCCTGGAGGTGGAGCCAGGTGCTTCACTGTGTGTGTCATCTCCTCATCGTCCTCAAAATGTCTTCCATGAATGGCATCCTTTAATGACCCAAAGACGTGGAAGTCTGAGGGGGCTAGGTCAGGGCTGTAGTGTGGATGCGTAACACTGTCCAACCGTGTTTTGCGATGTGTTCAGCAGTCCTCAGACTCTTGTGGAGCCGAGCGTCATCGTGTTGCAGCAAAACATCTCCTGCTTCGCTGTTGCGCCGAAGTCGCCGGAAGCGTGTCTTGATTTTTTTGATTGTGTTGACATATGCTTCTGAATGTATGATACTGCCTCTTGGCATCATATGAATGAGAATCACGCCATACAGTCCGAGAACACGGTGATTATGACCTTACCGGCGGAAGCATTTGCTTTGAATTATTTCTTCTGTGGGGAGTGGAAATGGCGACATTCCATTGACTGTCGTTTTGTTTCGGGCTCAAAACGGTGAACCCAGGTTTCATCACCTGTCACAATCCGGGACAAGAAGGCCTCCCCCTCAGCTTCAGAATGTTGCAACAAATCAAAACAAATGCTTTTTCTGTGTGATTTGTGATCCACCGTTAGACACTACGGGACTCATCTTGCACTCACTTTTGAATATCCAAGAGTGCGGATAATTCCATCCACACTTCCTTTGCTGATTGACAGATGTAGGTTCAACTGCCGAGTCCTAATGCCTTTTTCCTCGCGAATGAAAACATCAGTTCGCTGGAAAATGTCAGGTGTCTCCCCGACCGCTGGAAATCGTGGAGCTCCACCCAACCGCCTTCTGATGACCTCACCCTCCATGCCCAGCGACTAACTGTACTTCTTTCGACACCAGATGCTCTATAGACTTTTTACAAGCGTTTCTGAATATTTCCCACAGCTTCTTCCTCTGCAGTGAGAAATTCAATGACGGCACGTTGCTTGTAACGTACATCGCCTACAGGCGCCATTTTGAAACTGTCCTGCAGCTACGCTATCTGTAGGAAGTGACGGAAACTTGGCGCGCTCACTAAGGAGACTTCCAATAATACATACTTAACGATTCGCATTCGAGGTATTGTTTTCAGCTGAGAAAAAAAAATGCGGTGCATTACTTTTTGAGCAACTCTCATAGAACGTGAAGCTAAGTGTTAATTCTCGTTGATATTTATAAGTTAGGTCGCTTTGAAACCTAATGGCATCAGCACCACGAGGAGTATGGAGTTAGTATGTTCATTGTGGCTAGCACGAGTGAAACTTAATCATTTCGTGCGGAGTTTTAGATCGAGCACGTAGCACTTGCGTTAGTTACGAACCACCCATCTGGTCATATCTTGAAGTTGTGGCGAGTGTTGTGCCGACTCCATCCGTCAGATTATAAAACGTGAAAGATCTGAGTCGAAACAAGGCCCCGGGAGTAGACAACATTCCATTAGAACTACTGATGGCCTTGGGAGAGCCAGTCATGACAAAACTCTACCATCTGGTGAGCAGGATGTATGAGACAGGCGAAATACCCACAGACTTCAAGAAGAATATAATAATTCCAATCCCAAAGAAAGCAGGTGTTGACAGATGTGAAAATTACCGAACTATCAGTTTAATAAGTCACAGCTGCAAAATACTAACGCGAATTCTTTACAGACGAATGGAAAAACTGGTAGAAGCGGACCTCGGGGAAGATCAGTTTGGATTCCGTAGAAATGTTGGAACACGTGAGGCAATACTAACCTTACGACTTATCTTAGAAGAAAGATTAAGAAAAGGCAAACCTACGTTTCTAGCATTTGTAGACTTAGAGAAAGCTTTTGACAACGTTCACTGGAATACTCTCTTTCAAATTCTGAAGGTGGCAGGGGTAAAATACAGGGAGCGAAAGGCTATTTACAATTTGAACAGAAACCAGATGGCAGTTATAAGAGTCGAGGGACATGAAAGGGAAGCAGTGGTTGGGAAGGGAGTAAGTCAGGGTTGTAGCCTCTCCCCGATGTTATTCAATCTGTATATTGAGCAAGCAGTAAAGGAAACAAAAGAAAAATTCGGAGTAGGTATTAAAATTCATGGAAAAGAAGTAAAAACTTTGAGGTTCGCCGATGACATTGTAATTCTGTCAGAGACAGCAAAAGACTTGGAAGAGCAGTTGAACGGAATGGACAGTGTCTTGAAAGGATGATATAAGATGAACATCAACAAAAGCAAAACGGCAATGGCAAGGAATTCGTTTCTGAAGAAGAGAAATTTGTTAACATCGAGTATAGATTTAAGTGTCAGGAAGTCGTTTCTGAAAGTATTTGTATGGAGTGTAGCCATGTATGGATGTGAAACATGGACGATAACCAGTTTGGACAAGAAGAGAATAGAAGCTTTCGAAATGTGGTGCTACAGAAGAATGCTGAAGATAAGGTGGGTAGATCACGTAACTAATGAGGAGGTATTGAATAGGATTGGAGAGAAGAGAAGTTTGTGGCACAACTTGACTAGAAGAAGGGATCGGTTGGTAGGACATGTTTTGAGGCATCAAGGGATCACAAATTTAGCATTGGAGGGCAGCGTGGAGGGTAAAAATCGTAGAGGGAGACCAAGAGATCAATACACTAAGCAGATTCAGAAGGATGTAGGTAGCAGTAGGTACTGGGAGATGAAGAAGCTTGCACAGGATAGAGTAGCATGGAGAGCTGCATCAAACCAGTCTCAGGACTGAAGACCACAACAACAACAACAGTTAAGATTACGAACCACTAACTCCAGACTATTTTGTAAATAGCGGCGAATAAGCTCGTACTTGTGCTAACATGCGATCGATCGTCTCGCTGTCTCGGGTCACTATCACTATGGCGGCACTTGACGTAGTTGAAATAAATACTGGGTTGATAGTTTATGGAATGACAATATTTCGTGTATCAAATATTTTATTCAGCGCTTTACTGAAATCTTTTGGACTGGTATTGTTATAGCTTGTCATACTAGTTTCTGCCTGTACAGATTCGTTCGGTTGTGTGCATTTCTGTGTTCGTATCAGGCCTTAATCCCACGTACATGATGAGGCTGTCCCGCGCTGAATTCTCACATGAACATCTTATTCCCCTGTAAATGCGTAGGAGACTATAGTTAGCAATTGATGTTTGACATACGTGACGATCAATGTTCAATTTTCGTAATTAATGATCAAGAAATTGCATACAAATTGGTAATGTTAGTTGATTCCGTATGTCTTTCTATCAAAGAAAATATCAGTTATTTAACCAGTAAAATGAACACTTGGTGAAGTTCGTTACTGCGGTGTCGCACCGTTGCATACATTTACCCCTTTCTGTCACTAAGATCTAACAGAGGAGTGTAGGGTCAAATGCCTCATTTTAATCGGTCAAGACTCAGTGCGACCCTCCAACGTGCAGTGAACGATTCGGCCGCCCATGAGGCGAACCACGGCAAGTGAAATCTTGTCTTGAGTGCCAACTTAAACAGTCCCCCACCTCTCTCTGTGCAACCACCAACGCTGCGAGAATTGCGAAGATAAAAATAGTGAACCACAATAATAGTACCCTCTTTCACAGTATCGAACGCTTATCTAGGAGGAGGGACTCTACGTGTCCACTTGCAATGGGTCGCGTATCAATAAAGCAGAGAGTTTTTCAAATGAGTGGTTTTTATTGAATCCCTGTTAATTCTCTGAAGGATCTTGTTTTCCTCCACGAATGTCATAATGTTTGATCTTAGAATACACTCAAGGAGTCTGCAACATATGGAATTTAGCTATATCCATACATCAGGTTACCCTCCATTCAGAAGGCTGTTGCACGCAGCGACTGTTATATTGACTTGTAAATAATAGATTTCAGCTATCAGTCGTCCTTTTGAAATTTTATTGGCAGATCTAGATTTCAGCTAGAAACTACTCATTCTCAATGCACTATCAGTTTTGATCAATGCATGTAATGCCTGTTGGTCGGGTTTCATGCACAGTTCATTCAATTGATCAAAAATGATAGTGCATTGAGAATGGCTAGTTTCTAGCTGAAATCTAGATCTGCCAATATAATTTCAAAAGGATGACTGATAGCTGAAATCTATTATTTACAAGTGTATATCCATACATATTATTAAAGAACTGGTACACCTGCCTAATATCGTGCAGGGCCACCGAGAGCATGTAGAAGTACCGCAACATGACGAGGCATGGACTCAGTTAATGTCTGAAGTAGTGCTGGAGGGAATTGACGCCATCAATCCTGCAGGGCTGTCATAAATCCGTAAGAGTACGAGGCGTTGGAAATCTCTTCTGAACACCACATTGCAAGGCATCCCAAATATGCTCAATAATGTTTATGTATGGGGAGTTTGGTGGCCAGAGGAAGTATTTAAACTCGGAAGAGTGTTTCTGGAGCCACTCTGTACTAATTTTGGACGTATGTGGTGTCGCATTGTCCTGCTGGAATTGCCCAAGTCCGTCGGAATGAACAATGGACATAAATGGATGCAGGTGATCAGACAGGATGCTTACGTACGCGTCACCTGTCACAGTCGTATCTAGACGTATCAGGAGTCCCATATCACTTCAACTACACACGCCCCACACCATTACAGAGCCTCCACCATCTTGAACAATCCCCTGATAACATGCAGGGTCCATGGATTCATGAGGTTGTCTCCATACCCGTACATGTGCATCACTCGATACAATTTGAAACGAGACTCGACCGACCAGGCAACATGTTTCCAATCATCAACAGTCCAATGTCGGTGTTGACGCTCCCAGGCGAGGCGTAAATCTTTGTGTCGTGCAGTCATCGAGGATACACGAAAGGGCCTTCGGCTCCGAAAGCCCATATCGATGATTTTTCGTTGAATGGTTCTCACGCTGACACTTGATGATGGACCAGCATTGAAATCTGCAGCAATTTGCGGAAGAGATGCACTTCAGTCACGTTGAACGATTCTCTTCAGTCGTCGTTGGTCCCGTTCTAGCAGGATCTTTTTTCGGCCGCAGCGATGTCCGAGATTTGATGTTTTACCGGATTCCTGGTATTCGCGATACACTCGTGAAATGGTCGTAGGGAAAATTCCCACTTCATCGCTACCTCGGAGATGCTGTGTCTCATCGCTCGTGCGCCGACTATAACGTCACGTTTAAACTCATCTTGATAAACTGCCATTGTAGCAGAAGTAACCGATCTAACAACTGCGCCAGACGCTTGTTGTCTTATATAGGCGTTGCCGACCGCAGCGCCGTACTCTTCAAGCTTACATACCTCTGTATTTGAATACGCATGCCTGTACCAGTTTTCCAGGCGCTGCAGAATTTATTCTGTCATTGTATGACTCAGAGATCAGGAGATACAACGACATAAACATTGAGCTGCGTGGAAATGAAAATGCAGGGCGAAATTCGCTAGAGATAGAGGTAAAATATGTATATAAATACGTGTGAAATATATGAAATATAACTGACATTTGCGTATGTGGGCAAAGCCAAGGGTTAGAAGCACATCCTAAACCACTGGAGCGATCTGAACCAGATTAATACACATATTAGTTACGATCCGGAAAGAAGTTCAAAGGGTTAAAATGGCTCTGGGCCCTATGGGACTTAAAATCTGAGGTCATCAGTCCCCTAGAACTTAGAACTACTTAAACCTAACTAACCTAAGGACATCACACACATCCATGCCCGAGGCAGGGTTCGAACCTGCGACCGTAGCGGTGGCACGGTTCCAGACTGAAGCGCCTAGAACTGCTCGGCCACAGTGGCCGGCCCCGGAAAGAAGTACTGTGGGTGTAAGAACCCCCCCGCCCTGCTATTTGGGGGGGGGGGTACGTGAGATGGGGAGACATCATGGAGGAGGAGGAGATGGATAGATAGAGAGAGGGGATGGGTAGACAGAGAGGGGGAAGGAGGAGAAGGACAGAGGGAGGGGAGGGGAAAATTGACAGAGAAAGGGGAGAGGAGATGGGCAGAGAAAGGAAAGAGAAGAAGGGGATACAGACAGGGAGTGGAAGAGATGGCAGAGAGAGGGGAGAAGCAAGCGGACAGAGAAAGGGAAGAGGAGGAGATGGGCAGAGAGAGAATGGAGCAGGAGATGGACAGAGAGTGCGACAAGAGGAGATGCACAGAGAGAGGCGGAAGTAGTAGACAGACTAGTAGAAGATTTGAAGAAATACATTATAGGCAACGCCACGTACTCTGCTAGTTGGGCTATAATTCGGTGCATCCGATCTATTATCCCTTTTCTAAAGAGGAGTAACCAGCGCTCTTTTCCAGTCACATGGGATTATTCGCTACGCAGACGGATCTCGATGAGTACGAGCTAGGAAAGGAGCTAATTCCGTGGCGTCTTTAGTGCAATATCTAACTGAAATTCGTGACTCTCTTTATGTTGACATTGTCTTCCGACGAGCGAGTAACAGCGTGAAGAAATGTCGCCACAAGATACGAATGTGTGCCGGCAGAGGAGCAGCGGGCGGTGCGTGCGTGGCGCGCGCTGGGTGTGCTGGGCGTGCCAGCGGCGACGCGTCGGCTGCCTGTGGCGGCTGCCCGGGACTGCGGCTGCGGGGGTGGCGGTGGCGGCGGTGGTGGCTGCGGGGGGCGCGGCCCACAGCTCGCCGTGCTGCTGCTGACGCGAGCAACCGCAGGCGCGGCCTTCGCTGCGCTCGCCAAGGTGCGGCCTTCTCCTTGCGCACACAGCATTACTATCTAGCCAGCAACTCAGCGCTGAACTTGACCACGCTGTTCGGAAAACTTCTCGCTTCTCGCGTATCACAGTCACATGTAGGGACGCACTAATATTGGTGTGTGGCGGAGGGTACTTGGGGTAGCACTTGCGGCGGCGCGGTTCTTTCCATCCCTTTACGACGAACCTGCACCTACCTGTGAACATAGTCTCAGCAGATAATCAGTACGAAAGCCGAGCGAAACCTACTGTACTTCGACGTGAACCAGGCTGCAATTAAAGTCACTAATCTACGTTTCGGGAGATAGTTTTCACAAGAGATGAAAGTTTGGAAATTTTTTCCTCAATTAATATATTCTGAAACTTAGGTGAACAAGTATCACTGCCAAGCCCATGCTAGTCTTAACACAGTCACTCACAATCCCTTTCACTCACGTTAGCAAGTTTATGGTGTTGCATTTCCCGAAAACGTAATAGCTATAAAAATACTGCTTGTTTTTGATTGATAATGCTCGCCAAATATTAAGTCTGTCGGTACCAAATGCAGTCACAGTTTTTAGCCACCGACCTGCTCAATACGCCACGCGGAATATACGTCTTTTCTCGTCACAAAATTCACTTAAAAATTCCGAAATTTCTACACGCACATATAATTATGCCCTCACTTTCAAACACTTTTGATGTATGAAACACTGCTAGATCCGGCAACTTATCATTTCCATCGGAACTATTACTACACACGTCCGACCTGTTTCATGGCTAGGCTTCGACTCTTCTCTAGAATACTCTAAGTCTTATCTACCAGCAGAGAAAGGCGCGCGTGGTCAGTTTACTCAACAGCCAATAGCAAAACAACATTCTCCCGCGTCAATCCGCGCTTTTCACCAATACCCAATCACAAAATAGTAAACCTAACGACAGCACTTTTTACCGACGTAATTATCTAATATGCTGAAGTTTCGCTTATGCATAAAGTTATTTACTATTGTTATTTATACCTGAATTAACTTTCCCTTTACCACAAACTTACTTTACAAATCTATTCTACAAAAATCCCCTTTGTCCATATCCATACTTCTTCGAAATGTTCCCACACTAAATCCTACTACATAACTCGTTACACAATTATCTTCATATTAACCTTAAACCACACTCACGCATCATTGATACTGCTAAAACACATTTATAACATTTTACATACACAAAAAGACATAATAACACTTTATGAAAATACTAGAACAGTTTATGAAAAACATTCTATTACTTTAGAGCACTCTAGTGGGTACAAACGAAACTAAATCAGTCCCCTATCCAATATTGTCCTCTATCGGCTGATACATAAACTACGTGCGCGTCCAGTCTCGCGTCACCATCTGTCACTATCCAGCTCTGAGACACATCTCCGCCTCCAAGGCAGGATCGGTATACGGCGCTACGTTTCACACTATCTTTTCTTCCTTTTCCCGATGCCAGTCACGAATCAAGCGACGGCAGAATGATTGTCGGAAAAGCTCCGTACTAGTTCTAATTTCTGTGACATTCTTCTCGTGGCCGTTTCGCGAGACGTTTGTGGGACGAAGTAATATCTTCCACAACTTTTCCTGTAACTTTACGCTTTCGAAATTTCTTCGCGGAGCACAGTGCCTCTCTTGTGACGTCTGCCGCTGGAGTTAATTGACCATCGTCGTAACGCTCTTCCAGTGAATGAACCATTCCTTGACTTCGTTGGACTTTCTCTGTCTGTTCTGTTAATCCTACTTCGTAAGAGTCCCGGACTAACGAACAGTACTCAGCACTCGGTAGAACGATTGTTTTTATTCCTTCGAATGCTCGTGGCTTAACTACATTTCTTCAAGATCCCCACAGTGAATCTCAGCCTCGCATCTGCTTATCCTACAATTTGTTTTATGTGATCATTCCACTTTCAGTCGCTCCGAATGGTTATTCCTAAGGCTCTTATGGTAGTTACTGTTTCCATTCAGTACACGGTCAAGTCACATTAATGTGAGAACCGCCTGTGCTCGACGTCAACGTTCAGTAACCACTTACAGACAGCAGGTGACAGCAGCAGCAGGCGAGAGTACAAAAAGCGTGTCGGGGGACGCGGAAAACAGTGCAGTCGTTATAGTAATGCGGAAACGGAGCGATTTATCTGATATCTCTGGCTTTCTGCCCGAGGGTTGAAACATTTCTGAAACGGCTACGTTTGTAAACTATTCGAGTGCCGCCGCCGTTAAAGTACACCGAGGTGACAAAAATCATGAGATACCTCCTTAGCCGGCCGAAGTGGCCGAGCGGTTCTAGGCGCTTCAGTCTGGAACGCCGCGACTGCTACGGTGGCAGGTTCGAATCCTGCCTCGGTCATGGATGTGTGTGATGTCCTTATGTTAGTTAGGTTTAAGTACACTACTGGCCATTAAAATTGCTACACCAAGAGGAAATGCAGATGATAAACGGGAATTCATTGGACTAATATATTATACTAGAACTGACATGTGATTACATTTTCACGCAATTTGGGTGCATAGCTCCTGAGAAATCAGTACCCAGAACAACCACCTCTGGCCGTAATAACGGCCTTGATACGCGTGGGCATTGAGTCAAACCCAGCTAGGATGGCGTGTACAGGTACAGCTGCCCATGCACCTTCAACACGATACCACAGTTCATCAAGAGTAGTGACTGGCGTATTGTGACGAAAACCAGTTGCTCGGCCATCATTGACCAGACGTTTTCAATTGGTGAGAGATCTGGAGAATGTGTTGGCCAGGGCAGCAGTCGAACATTTTTCTGTATCCAGAAAGACCCGTACAGGACCTGCAACATGCGGTCGTGCATTATCCTCCTGAAATGTAGGGTTTCGCAGGGACCGAACGAAGGGTAGAGCCACGGGTCGTAACACATCTGAAATGTAACGTCCACTGTTCAAAGTGCCGTCAATGCGAACAAGAGGTGACCGAGACGTGTAACCAGTGGCGCCCCATACGATCACGACGGGTGATACGCCAGTATGGCGATTAGGAGTACACGCTTCCAATGTGCGTTCACCGCGATGTCGCCAAACACGGATGCAACCATCATGATGCTGTAAACAGAACCTGGATTCATCCGAAAAAATGTCGTTTTGCCATTCGTGCACCCAGGTTCGTCGTTGAGTACACCATCGCAGGCGCTCCTGTCTCTGATGCAGCGTCAAGGGTAACCGCAGCCACGGTCTCCGAGCTGATAGTCCATGCTGCTGCAAACGTCGTCGAACTGTTCGTGCAGATGGTTGTCGTCTTGCAAACGCCCCCATCTGTTGACTGAGCGATCGAGTCGTGGCTGCACGATCCGTTACAGCCATGCAGATAAGATGCCTATCTCGACTGTTAGTGATACGAGGCCGTTGGGATCCAGCACGGCGTTCCGTATTACCCCCGACCAACGCGAGCATCAATGTAGCGATACGATAAACCGCAATCGCGATAGGCTACAATCCGACCATTAACAAAGTCGGAAACGTGATGGCACGCATTTCTCCTCCTTACACGAGGCATCACAACAACGTTTCACCAGGCAACGCCGGTCAACTGCTGTTTGTGTATGAGAAATCGGTTGGAAACTTTCTTCATGTCAGCACGTTGTAGGTGTCGCCACCAGCGTTAACCTTGTGTGAATGCTCTGAAAAGCTAATCATTTGCATATCACAGCATCTTCTTCCTGTCGGTTAAATTTCGCGTCTGTAGCACGTCATCTTCGTAGTGTAGCAATTTTAATGGCCAGTAGTGTAGTTCTGAGTTCTAGGGGACTGATGACCTCAGATGTTAAGTCCCATAGTGCTCAGAGCCATTTGAACCATACCTCCTTATATCGTGTCAGACGTCCTTTTGCCCAGCGTATGCAGCAGCTCGATGTGGCATGGACTCAACAAGTCGTTGTCCGCCCCTAGTAGCTGAATGGTCACTGTGACGGAATGTCATATCTAACGGCCCGGGTTCGATTTCCGGCTGGGTCAGACATTTTCTCCGCTCAGGGACTGGGTGTTGTGTTGCCCTTATCATCGTCATTTCATCCCCATCGACATGAAAGTCGCCGAAGTGACGTCAACTCGAAAGACTTGCACCAGGCGAACGGTCTACGCGACGTGAGGCCCTAGCCACACGGCATTTCCATTTCCAACAACTCGTTATAAGTCCCCTGCAGAAATATTGAGCCATACTGCCTCTATAGCCGTCCACACTTACGAAAGTGTTGCCGGTACATAATTTTGTGTACGAACTGACCTCTCGATTATGTCCTATAATTGTTCGTTGGCAGTCATGTCGGGGGCTCGAATTCTCCAGAATGTTCTTCAAACCAGTCGCGAATAATTGTGGCCCGGTGACAAAGCACATTGTCATCCCTAAAAGATACATCGCTGTTTGGGAACATGAAGTCCATAAATGGCTGCAAATGGTCTCCAAACAGCCGGGCATAACCATTTCCAGTCAATCATTAGTTAAAAACGGCGTGTTTGGTTTTGTCTGTAAGAAAGTCCTAAATCGAATCAAAACACTGGTCCGAGAATCGGCAATCTCGACTTTCGTTCACTAAACGATAGTTTAGAGCATATCGATACTTTGTTTCGATACATATGGTATGAGTGTTACTGCTAAGTATTCGATATGTTCATAGTATGGTAAGAAATGTGACAGTGAGTTCCTTTTTTTTAGAAATTCTATTTCTATTTTATTGCGACTGGTTTCCTGGTCGTAGCCTCATTGTCTGTCAATCATTTCTGTCCTCAGCCAAGGCTTCAGTCTGCACTCCGTGTTCCGAAAGTTACAGAAATTATTATTTTATGTCGACAACACCACTCTCAATTTGCCGGCCGTTGTGGCCGTGCGGCTCTAGGCGCTTCAGTCTGGAACCGCGCGGCGCTAAGGTCGCAGGTTCGAATCCTGCCTCGGGCATGGATGTGTGTGATTTCCTTAGGTTAGTTAGGTTTAAGTTGTTCTGAGTTCTAGGGGACTGTTGACCTCAGATGTTAAGTCCCATAGTGCTCAGAGCCATTTGAACCATTTTGACGTGCACAACTGATTGGTAAATTTACTCACATGGTGTAGTTAAAATGGCCAGTCTTTTGAACAGATCTTTACAATAAACTCGCAACTATTTTTTTCCGTAGTTTGAAAAATGGGTTCGTATTTAGTGCATTTACTCACCAGAAAAGAATTCCATAAATAAGAACTGAGTGTACATACGAACAGTATGTCACATTGATTGACAGTAATCTTAGGGCATAACATAGACGTTGACTGTGGATGGCCGGCCGTTGTGGCCGAGCGGCTCTAGGCGCTTCAGTCTGTAACCACGCGACCGCTACGGTCGTAGGTTCGAATCCTGCCTCGGGCATGGATGTGTGTGATTTCCTTAGGTTACTTAGGGTTAAGTAGTTCTACGTCTAGGGGACTGATGACCTCAGATGTTAAGTCCCATAGTGCTCAGAGCCATTTGAACCATTTTGAACCATTCTCAATTTGTTGGTTTTTGTATGGGAAGTTGGGGAACCATATTTTAAAGGGGGGTTTTTAATGATTTTTTATGGTAGGTGACTTTACCTCTTTACATAATGTTTCTTTATTTTAGCGATTAAAAATATTTTTGTCTCTAGTTTGCAATGCTTAAGACTGCCCCTGATCCTGGTAACTTGAAGTTTTATCGATTCAGAATGCATACGCTATGCATGTCTCCAAAATTTAGCTTTTTCACTCCGTGTGGCGGAGTTTTAACGACATATTTTGATCCTTTGCTTTTCATGTAATCATTTTACCTACACTTTGTGTTTTATATGGGGGTGCTTTTATTTTATTTTATTTTTGGGTTTTTATGTGTCTGCATTGGTTTGCTTACATATATTTTAATTACTGATTTTACGTACTTCTGTTTTTCGAAAACGTGCCTTAAGCCGGACATGCGCACCACCTGTGTACTTCCTGCCGCAGTAGACGCGACACCTGTATCTCAATTTGTCATAGTAATTTTTGTGTGCGCACCGGTACAATCATTGCGTGTCTCGTACCGCGGTTTTGTAAGCGTGGCCCTATCTTGTACTGCCACGGCGGAACCGGCTGGTGTGCCCAAGGTCCACTTCATGGTTTAGATGTTTCATCTCATATGGATTATATATCCGATTACCTTGGTGTCTATTTTACATTATTTGTGGTTTTAAGATTGATGGGTCCCGCATTCAGGTACTTTTACACACACTGATAATGCCCGAAAAGGGTGAAACGCGCCATTGACGATAAATAATTTCGCAACCGAGGCTGTTTTAGTTCTGAAACACTTTTAAACCGGTGGAATGGGAAAATTTTCAAATAAATAACATTGTGTAGAACATTGAGAAGTGTTTCCTATTTAATTTTGGTATAATGTTCTGCTAAGCACCGACGGAAAATTCGGTCAGATAGTGTTACAGCTACGGACCCAGCAATAAAAATCCTTTTCAAATATAATCGATAGGATTGTGTAACATGAGAGTACTAGTTGTAAGTTGGCTACTTCTGTGTTGGTAGCTCTGTGTAACGCTTTACATTGGATCTCTGACTGCGCTTTCTTTGTAAGGACTCGATGTTGGAAGTTAATCGCTGGTAATGGTGGGCAGTTGGAAGTTAGTCGCCAGCAGTGATGGAAGTACTGTTGGGCAGTTGGAAGTTAGTTGCCAGCAGTGATGGATGTACTGTTGGGCAGTTGGAGGTGAACAGCCGGCAGTGATGGATGTTAAATGTGAGAAGTTAGCATTGATGGAGGGTAGAGGTCTGAAGTGTTAGCGTAGGCTAACGATGTTCTTCTTGGAGACTGAATCTTATTCATGATTATATACCCATGTACTAGGTGTCAATGACGATTTATATTCGTGTTTGGAATGGATGTCGAATTATTAAGGAATAAAATACATTATTTGGTTTGCAACAAAATCTTTCCTTTGCTAACCACATGCCTATTAGTAGTTAGTGGCTTTAGTAGTTAGAATCTTTTATTTAGGTGGCAGTACTGAAGCTCGCTGTATTGCAGTAGTTCGCGTAATGGAGATTTCAATGAGGTAAGTGCTTAATGAAATGTATAGGTTATTCTTAAGATTTCTTTTTAGTCAGGGCCATTATTTTGAATTAATTATTTGAAGTCAGGTTGTGATTTTTTTGAGCAGTCAGATTGCGTTGCGCTTGAATATTGTGGGTCAGTGTTGACATGATAAGAATAAGTAAAGAGTAAGTAGGCTCAGTACGTTCAGTTTTACTCAGCTGTTTCAGAATCAAACAACGCAGAAGTTTCATCTTCTCAGTCATTCAGCAATTTAAGAAAAGACCCACACATTTAAATAAAGAAGTTTCACCGTATCGTCTGGCGATCAGGCGCAGTGGTTAGGCACTGGACTCATTTTTAGGAGGATGTCGATTCAAAGCCCTTTCCGGCTGTGTAGAATTAGGTTTTCCCTAATCTCCCGAAATCGCTTAAGACAAATGCCGGAATGATGATCTTTAACACGGCACTGTTGAATGCCTTCCCCATCTCGAATCTCTACTGCAAGATACACATGTGATTCCTGTGGTTCTTCCATCCGTCCCCAGTGTGGTGTCACCGCCAGACACCACACTTGCTAGGTGGTAGCCTTTAAATCGGCCGCGGTCCATTAGTATACGTCGGACCCGCGTGTCGCCACTGTCAGTAATTGCAGACCGAGCGCCACCACACGGCAGGTCTTGAAAGACGTACTGGCACTCGCCCCAATTGTACAGCCGACGTTCATAGCAATGGTTCACTGACAAATACGCTCTCATTTGCCGAGACGATAGTTAGCATAGCCTTCAGCTACATTTGCTACGACCTAGCAAGGCGCCGTATTCAATTGATATTGAGATTCTATTAATGTATCATCAAGAGCGATGTTCTACAAATGTGGATTAAAGTTAAGTATTCCAGAAGCTACGTACTTTTCTTTGTAGCATTCATGACGTATCCTGTTTCAGATCTCACGCCAGCCTGCGTGAGTTTAAGCGCGTGCCTTTCGGCTTCCTCTCATTGTGTCTAGGCTGTCTTCTCTAGACACAACACCCAGCACTGTACTTTAATATCTGAAAACCGCGGGGATAAAACAACGGGTTCAGAGAAGATATACGGTCCTTATGCCGTCGATCAATTGAGACCTCTTGTTGACTCAAAAATCGTTTCGTAACCGCTGCTACTGCCGATTATTGTTTGCTACACATTTTACAATGTAACTTGTTATGAAAGAAGAATGAATGTAATTTGATATAGTTTACTGTATTGTTTTGTTTCTTCAAGACTACATTCATTCATTGGACTATCAGATCAATTGTGTGATTGGATTGAAGAGTTCCTAGATAACAGAACGCAGCATGTCATTCTCAATGGAGAGAAGTCTTCCGAAGTAAGAGTAATTTCAGGTGTGCCGCAGGGGAGTGTCGTAGGACCGTTGCTATTCACAATATACATAAATGACCTTGTGGATGACATCGGAAGTTCACTGAGGCTTTTTGCAGATGATTCTGTGGTGTATCGAGAGGTTGTAACAAAGGAAAATTGTACTGAAATGCAGGAGGATCTGCAGGGAATTGACGCATGGTGCATGGAATGGCAATTGAATCTCAATGTAGACAAGTGTAATGTGCTGCGAATACATAGAAAGATAGATCCCTTATAATTTAGCTATAAAATAGCAGGTCAGCAACTGGAAGCAGTTAATTCCATAAATTATCTGGGAGTACGCATTAGGGATGATTTAAAATAGAATGATCATATAAAGTTGATCGTCGGTAAAGCAGATGCCAGACTGAGATTCATTGGAAGAATCCTAAGGAAATGCAATCCGAAAACAAAGGAAGTAGGTTACAGTACACTTGTTCGCCCACTGCTTGAATACTGCTCAGCAGTGTGGGATCCTACCAGATAGGGTTGATAGAAGAGATAGAGAAGATCCAACGGAGAGCAGCGCGCTTCGTTACAGGATCATTTAGTAATCGCGAAAGCGTGACGGAGATGACAGATAAACTCCAGTGGAAGACTCTGCAGGAGAGACGCTCAGTAGCTCGGTACGGGCTTTTGTTGAAGTGTCGAGAACATACCTTCACCGAAGAGTCAAGCAGTATATTGCTCCCTCCTACGTATATCTCGCGAAGAGACCATGAGGATAAAATCAGAGAGATTAGAGCCCACACAGAAGCATACCGACAATCCTTCTTTCCACGAACAATACGAGACTGGAATAGAAGGGAGAACCGATAGAGGTACTCAAGGTACCCTCCGCCACACACCGTCAGGTGGCTTGCGGAGTATGGATGTAGATGTAGATGTAGATGTAGATTTGGTTTCATTTAAGCTGAGTCCGCCTCCGTAGCTGAGTGAAGCGTGCGTGGTTGCCAAGCGGAGCACCCTGGTTCGTTTCCCGGTCTGCCAGGGATTTTTTGCTTGGTGAGAGGACTGGAAAGGGTTGACTCAGCCTCGTGATGCCAGCTGAGAAGCTGTCTGAATAAGAAGTAACTGTTCCAGGTCTGCTAGACCGATAACGGCCGAGAGAACGGTGTCCTGATTCCCATCCCTCCATACCTCGACCATATAATGCCAGTAGCTGAGAAAGACACGGTGATCGGTCGTTCCAGACTTACCCTTCTGTGGCCAGAACGACGGTGCTGTTTTTATTCAAACCGAAACAAACAGTGCATCTTAGAGATGCTGCGTGAACAAAGTTTTTGGGCTAGACCAACTACTAACGGAGTTTTGATATTATGCGAAATCATACTTCGGAGTTAATCTCATCTTACGGCTATGTGACAAGAGTTAGGCGACACAACATGATATCATTTTTACCTTTTCATATTCTAATTATGTTAATCTAACAGAAGTTCGAAATGCTAGCAAATTACTCCGTAAGTGACTTAATGCCACTCATTACATTATTACCACTGCTTACTGTATTTTTGCTGCAAACATAAAATTATCTCTGTGCTGATAATATACATTCGCGTAGAATATTTCCAGCCGCTGTTTCTGTGCCTCTTCTTCGTACAAGTACTCATTATACTCGTAAATAACTAATTCCAGTAAATAAAGAAGCACCATGCCTCCTAGCAAATTGCCAGTAAAGGATTCAGACCGGTAACCACCGAAATCCAGTACAGTATTTAAAGTTCTATAAAAAGACAGACAGATTAGGGTTTAGCATCCCATTACGACGAAGTAATTTGAGATTGAGCTCGGACTGGGGTAGGATGGGGAGATAAACTGGCCGTGTCCTTTTCAAAGGGACGGTTGTGGCACTTGCCTTAAGTGATTTAGGAGAACCAGCAACCTGAATTTAATGGTCAAAGAGTAAGCTATCGACACAGGCAGTACGGCATTCCATTATACAGCGCGATTAAGCTGCTCCTACCGATGTCATTTTATGCAACTCGCAGCGTTAAAGCTCACCTTAAAAAAGCACACCTAGGTTTTCATGTTCTCTCGCTCGCTACGCGCAAACCATTGGTCCTACAGAAAAGAATGCGCAGGTCCTTTTTGCAGGAAATTTAATGTGGTTAAATTTTGTACTGGGATACGTTTTCGCGAGAGTCCGTAGTTTTCGAGTTACTCGAGAAAAAGGTACAAAAGTGACCTTTAAACGTACCCCCACTGGTCAGCGTTTCTAGTGTGTTGTTAATGGCTCTCCCTCCTAACACTGTACAAACATTTGTGACTGAACGAATTATTTCCTACATTCGACCTTTTTTGGTCTTCATTGATTGGCCTTATTACGTCACAGGCTTACTCTGGACTTACAAATTGTAAAATTGACGTTTGTGTAAGTTTTACCTAATAATTTTGTGAATTTTAACAGCATAAAATAAACAATTGCACCGTAGTATTCGCCAGGCCTTCTGACTACGAAACTAATGTGCTTTTACGGGTTAAGTTTGGATCGAATTGTTAACGTAATTACTTTTAGCGCAGCTTTTACAAAACTCGTTTTTCTTTCGTTACACTCAGGGTACGTCTAAATTAATAGAAATGTCTGTCTATGCTGGTGGAGTATTAGCCCAATCAACAGAGACCAGAAAAGGCCGAATATCTGGAACAGTTCGCGTAGTAGGGAATTTTTTTACAGTGGTAGGAGGGAGTGCCACCTACAGCATACTAGAAATCTTGACTCGTGATGGGTGAGTGTGAGGGAGGCGGTGCGTTTGAAGGCCACTTTTGTACGTTTTTCTCGGATAACTTGAAAACGGTGGCCTCCAGCGAAAACGTATCTCAGTACAAAATTTAGCTACATTAAATTTACTACATAAAGGTCCTATTCATTATTTTTGTAGGAGTAATAGTTCGCACGTAGCGAGCGAGAGAATATGAAAATCCCGCGTGCGGTTTTCGAAGGCCAGATATAACGTTGCGCGTTGCATAAAACAACAGCGTTTGGGGCAGCTGAATCAGCTTGTAAAATGCTGTCAGAATTAAAAAGGTTAACAAACTGCTTTCAGCATTTCATAACAATGTAATCTAGTGAAGAAATCATTAGAAAAATATTCGAAAATCAGAAAACATTGCTCAAGTGAAAGAGATGCCTCACCAAAGACGGATTGCTGTTAGCTGTGCAAGAGGAATTACGTCTACATCTACATCTACATCTACATGGATACTCTGCAAATCACATTTAAGTGCCTGGCAGAGGGTTCATCGAACCACCTTCACAATTCTCTATTATTCCAATCTCGTATAGCGCGCGGAAAGAATGAACACCTACATCTTTCCGTACGAGCTCTGATTTACCTTATTTTATTGTGGTGATCGTTCCTCCCTATGTAGGTCGGAGTCAACAAAATATTTTCGTATTCGGAGGAGAAAGTTGGTGATTGTAATTTCGTGAGAAGATTCCGTCGCAACGAAAAACGCCTTTCTTTTAACGATTTCCAGCCCAAATCCTGTATCATTTCAGTGACACTCTCTCCCATATTTCGTGATAATACAAAACGTGCTGCCTTTCTTTGAACTTTTTCGATGCATCCCGTCAGTCCTGTCTGGTAGGGATCCCACACCGCACACCCGTATTCCGAAAGAGGGCGGACAAGTGTAGTGTAGGCAGACTCCTTATTAGTAGGCCTGTCAATAAAACGCAGTCTTTGGTTAGACTTCCCCACAACATTTTTTATGTGTCCAATTTAAGTTGTTTGTAATTGTAATACCTACGTATTTAGTTGAAATTAAAAGGTTATCGTGTCAGAAAATGATCAAAACAGAACAGAGTCTTTATTTTTACAGATTTTCTGTTGTGTATAAGTTTAGGTTCCAGACAACCAGCAAGTGTTCAGGTGTGGAGGCGATTTCTGGATGAAGTGGTATCGGGACATCTGGAAGCTCAGTTTTAATTTCTTCATGTGAGTCCTGTTGCAGCTTGGCAGTGCACGTGAGATCATACAGGCTAGGGCGAATAAAAGTGGCTCGGAGAACAGAGTTCCAGGGTGGAACACAGCACAGGAAAGGCAATACTGAACTAAGCTAACAATAGAAGATGTTGAAAGTGACCACTATTCATCTCTTGGCACTTTTGGGTTCTGGGCAGCAAGTTGCTGAAGGCAGATCGAAGCTGGACTGCTGGAATTGCTACAGTCTCATCCCTAATATTCTGCTGCAGTTTTTAAGGACTATGAGGGTTTCTGCGATACATCTTAAACTTGAGGGCTCCCCACACAGAGCAATCGCACAACGACAAATCAGGTGACCCGGGTGGCCAGCTACGGCAACGACCAGACTGACCTCTGGTAACAACTTTGTCAGGCGTGAAGATTGTGTAAATGTGCTCCAAGGTTCGGCCAGCTGTATGGACAGTTGCTCCAACGTGTTGGAAGTAACTGTAGGTCTTTTCATCCTCCGTTAATAATGCCACAAATTCACGTCGAATCGTATCCACTTCTCCGGGCCAATTTAATTTTCCCCACCCTGTAGAACACGCGCCTTTAAGGATAATAAAGTCCTCGTTATTACTTTGAACAACCACTGCATAATGTAAAAGTTACTGTTTGGTGCGCAGTTTTCTGTCCAGTTTCATTTTGGCCAACCTTTATAAAAGATACAATAACAGTGAAAGTTGTTGTTGTTGTTGTTGTTGTTGTGGTCTTCAGTCCTGAGACTGGTTTGATGCAGCTCTCCATGCTACTCTATCCTATGCAAGCTTCTTCATCTCCCAGTACTTACTGCAACCTACATCCTTCTGAATCTGCGTAGTGTATTCATCTCTTGGTCTCCCTCTGCGATTTTTACCGACCACGCTGCCCTCCAATGCTAAATTTGTGATCCCTTGATGCCTCAGAACATGTCCTACCAACCGGTCCCTTCTTCTTGTCAAGTTGTGCCACAGACTCCTTTTCTCCCCAATTCTATTCAATACCTTCTCATTAGTTATGTGATCTACCTATCTAATCTTCAGCATTCTTCTGTAGCGCCACATTTCGAAAGCTTCTATTCTCTTCTTGTCCAAACTATTTATCGTCCATGTTTCACCTCCATACAGGGCTACACTCCATACAAATACTTACAGAAACAACTTCCTGACACTTAAATATAAATCACTGAAAGAGAGGCCATATTTGTTGTGTGCATCTACTGCCTGGTACCGTGTGCCAGAGATACTTCCTTTGGTCTTTTTAAAAGAATTCATCGTCGCCTTTGACTGTTAAAATTATTTGTTTTTTAAAACAATCTCTTGAAATTTCAGTCCTTCATCATTTTTAAGTGGAACGCACCGAAAGTGACAAAACAGACTGAACATGAGTTGTCATAGGTGGGGGAAGTAGATCTTTTTAGGATAAATCCAGACAACAGGTTTGCCTTCCTAAACAGTATCTCCAGCACTTAAAACATTCTGCAATAAGCACTCACATAATAGATTCTAACACAAAAAATTGTACAAATACTACATGTCATAAACCAAAACAAACCACTGGAAGAAATAAGATGCGTTGACTCATAGACTTAGGAATCCTCTACAGTAACATGTAAACAATAAAAAATAAAATACAGAAATTTAAATTTGAGCTCCAATCTTTGAACTACATGGTAGTTAGCCTCACTGGTGTAGAGACACTTAAATCCAACATTTAGTATTACCGTTGTATAAGAGGACTGGCTTTTTCTGTAGGAATGCTTCAGTAGGGCGAGGACCATGCATTTATATTACAAAAGGCAAGATAGGACCTTAGAGTATTAAATGAAAACAAAAACTTTGAAATACCAGCTATTGAATTAACTGGGCTTGATATCGATAAGCCAGTGGTAGTGTAGACATTTTTTTCAATATTTTAACAGACGTTCTAAATACCCTTAACACAAAAGCAAGATAACTTTGTATGGAAACATGAACATAAACACAAATACCATAAATGAAACTAGTAGCACCCTCATAAATATCCTTTAAAGTTTTGGCATGTCCCTGTCCGTAAATAATGAACAAAGATTACTAAATTGACTATATCAGTAACGTAACATGTAACCACAAATACGGCCAGTGAAAAGCTTAATACACTCCTGGAAATGGAAAAAAGAACACATTGACACCGGTGTGTCAGACCCACCATACTTGCTCCGGACACTGCGAGAGGGCTGTACAAGCAATGATCACACGCACGGCACAGCGGACACACCAGGAACCGCGGTGTTGGCCGTCGAATGGCGCTAGCTGCGCAGCATTTGTGCACCGCCGCCGTCAGTGTCAGCCAGTTTGCCGTGGCATACGGAGCTCCATCGCAGTCTTTAACACTGGTAGCATGCCGCGACAGCGTGGACGTGAACCGTATGTGCAGTTGACGGACTTTGAGCGAGGGCGTATGGGCATGCGGGAGGCCGGGTGGACGTACCGCCGAATTGCTCAACACGTGGGGCGTGAGGTCTCCACAGTACATCGATGTTGTCGCCAGTGGTCGGCGGAAGGTGCACGTGCCCGTCGACCTGGGACCGGACCGCAGCGACGCACGGATGCACGCCAAGACCGTAGGATCCTACGCAGTGCCGTAGGGGACCGCACCGCCACTTCCCAGCAAATTAGGGACACTGTTGCTCCTGGGGTATCGGCGAGGACCATTCGCAACCGTCTCCATGAAGCTGGGCTACGGTCCCGCACACCGTTAGGCCGTCTTCCGCTCACGCCCCAACATCGTGCAGCCCGCCTCCAGTGGTGTCGCGACAGGCGTGAATGGAGGGACGAATGGAGACGTGTCGTCTTCAGCGATGAGAGTCGCTTCTGCCTTGGTGCCAATGATGGTCGTATGCGTGTTTGGCGCCGTGCAGGTGAGCGCCACAATCAGGACTGCATACGACCGAGGCACACAGGGCCAACACCCGGCATCATGGTGTAGGGAGCGATCTTCTACACTGGCCGTACACCACTGGTGATCGTCGAGGGGACACTGAATAGTGCACGGTACATCCAAACCGTCATCGAACCCATCGTTCTACCATTCCTAGACCGGCAAGGGAACTTGCTGTTCCAACAGGACAATGCACGTCCGCATGTATCCCGTGCCACCCAACGTGCTCCAGAAGGTGTAAGTCAACTATCCTGGCCAGCAAGATCTCCGGATCTGTCCCCCATTGAGCATGTTTGGGACTGGATGAAGCGTCGTCTCACGCGGTCTGCACGTCCAGCACGAACGCTGGTCCGACTGAGGCGCCAGGTGGAAATGGCATGGCAAGCCGTTCCACAGGACTACATCCAGCATCTCTACGATCGTCTCCATGGGAGAATAGCAGCCTGCATTGCTGCGAAAGGTGGATATACACTGTACTAGTGCCGATATTGTGCATGCTCTGTTGCCTGTGTCTATGTGCCTGTGGTTCTGTCAGTGTGATCATGTGATGTATCTGACCCCAGGAATGTGTCAATAAAGTTTCCCCTTCCTGGGACAATGAATTCACGGTGTTCTTATTTCAATTTCCAGGAGTGTATATATGCAAAACTGTACAAAACCAAAAAATTATAAATTAGTAGGCTTAGCTGGAGTACCAATGTGTGTGCTGAAATAATGCATACAGTCTGTACAAGTAAGAACTGAGGGACATGCTCCGGGTACCTTAGAGACTACGATGAGCATTTTACACATGGCAAAAAAGGGGGGCAAATTAAATATCCTTGAGGAGTTGGAAATTTGTAGGGCGAAGGTCAAAGAGGCTGACAAACTGCTAAATAAGAAAGCAGAATATAGTAGATTTTTTAAAATTTCTAAACATGTATTATGATACATGAAGTGTATGGTTCAGTTACTGTAGTAAGGAATCCACTGTTGTGTAAAATGTGATGGTAACTGCTCAATGGTATGTTGCGAGCAGGTTTGCGCCCAGTACATACACGTGACGGTGGGTATGGGTGCCAGTAAAGATCGTAGTACATAGATAACGAGTAGCTGTAGGCGTTTTGTATGTATGTAACGTTATTATGTTTAAGACTTGATGTTGAATCTCCGTCGGAAATGCTGTATGATACAGTAATGAATGTGGTCATAGCAAACTATGAGGCAGTCTGTACTATAGGGTATAAGTTTTTCCACTCGGTTGGAACAAATAACTGGATCAAATATGATTTATTAGGTAGTTTTGGTTATTAATGGCATTTAATATCGCCATAGGTAGCCTCTTGTAATTGAAAATGCATTCACATTGGTGTATAAGCAACACGTGATTTTTAACATTCCTGCTACATAGTAGCTAACACGAGATGTATGACGGGGTTGGAGTTTGAGTTCAAAATCTGTAATAGCTGTTAAGGCATAGGATCGCCACACAGTAGGCTGTATTACACTAGGAATAACTGGGCTAATGCATTTCAAGGTGTTATAATATATAGCGCCATGTCACAAATACTGTCCGTAATAATTAGGACGTAATAACTGTTTGTGTGTTGAAACTTAGTGAGGTATCACATATGATGACATTGTTGACATAATTGCACATATACCTGCACTACATTTTTATAATACGTTCATGTTTTGTTCATAACACCTTGTAAGAAATAAGACATTTTGTTTTAATAAGAGAATTTTTAACGCCTGATACGAAAGGTAGTAAGGGGCTCGAGCCCACATCGAAGGCATCGAATGACACAGTACGCGTTTGTCACACAAAAATGTGCTGTGTTGTATGCTTCAGCGGTACTTATGGTTATTCCCCTTCTGAGCAAAAAAACATATGTTGTTATATTACTCGCGCGCTTAGGGTGTTAATCATTTGATAGACTTGTTCAAATGTTTATGACCAAAATCTGCACGCCTCATGTTATTTGTAACATGCTATTTCGTAGTGTAGCCCTATGTAAAGATGTACTTCCGGCATTTTAAATAATGCTTTTACTTATGATTGTTATTTATATGTGATAAATGCACAAATATGATTTGGCTTCGCGCCATGAATGATGATAGCGTCGGATGATGCTCAATATGGTGTTGTGTAATGTTTAGTTAATGCGTTACTGTGGGTTTGTTACCAAAGTTTACACTAATAATGTAATTTGTAAACTGCAACTGTTTTATGTCTTTCGCCTTATTTCATTTTCAGACAGTATATGACTGACATAGAATAATGAAGAACATATTTTAGGTTTTAGCTTCGACTCCTTGTATGCAAGGTAGTAGTGCTTGGTACTACACCATTCTACAAAATTACGTGGTTGTATACAGGAGGACGCGCTTCTTTCTTTATGTGTTCCATTTGGACGAAACGTTATTTTGTTAGAAAAAAAGTTAACATTTCTTGTAATGTAATATTGATATTTTCATTTGGATGCTGCGTTCAAAAAGTCAACATTTTCTGTAATTGAAAACTGATATTTCTTTACTTTTAAAAATCTTATCAATAAATGACAATAGTTGCGGCAGCACCATAAATGGCTGGCTCTGAGCACTATGGGACTTAACATCTGTGGTCATCAGTCCCCTAGAACTTAGAACTACTTAAACCTAACTAACCTAAGGACATCATCACACACATCCATGCCTGAGGCAGGATTCGAACCTGCGACCGTAGCAGTCGCGCGGTTCCGGACTGCGCGCCTAGAACCGCTAGACCACCACGGCCGGCACAGCACCGTAGAATACTAGTAGGCAGCCATATGCGCATGCGTATGAGGGTAACGTCTTCAAAGGTGTCCTGTCGCCTGTTGTAGGTAATATTTGTCAGCTTGGTTGTGTCAGTCATTTGCAACAGACACACAGGCTAAGAACAATGAGGCTACTGTTGCCCACTGTATTTGCTGTACCAAATCCGTTCGTGCCTTTTGGCACTATATTGTATGAATAATCACGGTTAGTAGCAAGGTGTGTCAATAAGCGTATGCGTACCCGTAAAGCTGGACATACATCGGTATGTACACATTATTGTAAGACATGTACTTTGTAATTTTAGGTGTGTTGTTTGAGAATTGTAGTATCATCCCAAAACCGGTAACCACTACAGCTGAATTTTAGATCAATGCAATTGAGACGAACGAAACACAGAATTATCTAGTTTCCTCATTAATATAGAAGTTCCTCGGGGAAGCATGTTCCTTATATACACCAGTGACTTTCCTAATAGTGTTAATCATGCGGAAAAAAATACTCTTTGACTCTTTGCTGATGACAGCAATATTACAATCAATGATAAAATAAGAGAACGACCTTACAGAGAAAGTAAATAAAGCATTCAATAAAGTTTACAGTTGGAGAATTTACAATGAAATGTCATGGAACATAAGGAAAGGAAATTCCATGAATTTCAGTTTGAAGAGGGATAACGACAAAATGGTTCAAACGGCTCTGAGCACTATGGGACTTAACATCTGAGGTCATCAGTCCCTATAACTTACTACTTAAATCTAACTAACCTAATGACATCATACACATCTATGCACGAGGCAGGATTCGAACCTGCGACCGTAGCGGTCGCGCGGTTCCAGACTGAAGCGCCTAGAACCGCTCGGCCACAGCGGCCGGCGGATAACGACAGTTAAATGAAACGTAGATTGCACTCCTACAGTTTGTGTAATAAACACAGAATTTCTAGGAATGAATATTGATTCTGAGCTGCAATGGTATAAACACATGAAGATACTTGCAAACAGAATTTCTTCAGCATGTTATGCCCTAAGAGTCCTGTCAATCAATGTGACATACTGTTCGTATGTACACTCAGTTCTTATCTATGGAATTCTTTTCTGTTGAGTAAATACACCAACTACGAAAACATTTTTCAAACCAAGGAAAAGGGCTATAAGATAAATAACCAAAAATAGTTGCGAGCTCATTGTAAAAATCTGTTCAAAACACTGGGGATTTTAACTACACCTTGTGAGTAAATTTACCAATCAGTTGTGCACATCAAATCTAACATTTAGAAGCACTGCATAAACAGCTTTGTCCATGTCCATGGAAGAAAACAGCATTTTCTACAAATAAATAAAACTGTGCAATGAATTTCGCAGAGATATTAAAGAAATTACTAAAATGAACTTATCAGAATAGCCAGTTAAACAGCGTCGGTGTTTGATAAGAAGCATAATACAAGTAAGTAATAATAAGAATAATAAAACACCTGTGATGTCGCATAGCAATTTCACACTTTTTTTCGTTTTCTTTTTTATTTCCCTTTTCTGAGAAACTTTACTCCAAAAGCTAGATAATATATAACAGCAACACCTTATCCTCTTTCTGAGCTCAACATTACACTCATTATAGAAGGACGCTGACTCAGTTTTTCAGGCTATCAAATGGGAAGTTGCGGTGCACAAATTGGAAACCAAACTTCGTCGTGTGGTCATGACGTCAGCGGAAAGTTTGTTTAGAGTTACATTATGAAATAATTTGCGTAGCGTACGCAGTGCTGGGAGTGAGAAATAAATAAACATTCCAGGACTAGAAATCTACATTATTATACAACCTCTTTTCAAAACTGTTGTACACTACGGAAAATCGAAAGAGGTAGCACTGTTTTAAACCGAATGGCTTTGTATTGGGGGGGGGGGGAGGGCGAGGAGGAGGAGGAGGAGGAGGAGGAGGAGGCTCCAGTGTTCATCTGGCCATCTTGATTTGAGTTTTCTGTGATTTTCCTTAATTCCTTCAAGTAAATGCTGCGATGGCTCTTGCTTCTTTACCGCCACGGCCGACTACTTGTCCTATACTTGTCAAACTAGACCTGTAAGAATACGGGGCGATAAGAAGATTTTAATCCGAGAGCGTTGCTGTGCAGCGTATATACAACGTAGCACGATTCCTATGTAGGTATATAAGCACCGACAAGTAGGCAAGAATTAATGTGGCATCTGTGTCTTTCCGACGTGCGCGCAGTGAATTCGGCAACGTGAACGTTTTTACTAAATGCGCCTAAACACGACCAACGTGCTATTATTATTTTCTTGGCTACCGAAGACAAACACCGGTAGACACCAATCGCAGAATGAAGGCCGGCCGCGGTGGCCGAGCGGTTCTAGGCGCTTCAGTCCGGAACCGCGCAACTGCTATGGTCGCAGGTTCGAATCCTGCCTCGGGCATGGATGTGTGTGATGTCCTTAGGTTAGTTAGGTTTAATTAGTTCTAAATTCTAGGCGACTGATGACCTCAGCAGTTAAGTCCCATAGTGCTCAGAGCCATTTGAACCATTTTGAGAATTAAGAATGTTAATGGGGCAGCATATCTGTCGAGAACCACCGCTGTGTACTGGTGAGCCAGGGGTGCCGCTGCTTCATGGAAACGCACATCCCCATGTCGCAAATGTAACGCAGAAGTTACTTCAACTCAAGTGGAAGACGATCGAGCCCCCGCCATATAGTGCAGATCTCACGCCATGCGATTATCACGGCTTCGGTCCCTTAAAAAAGGCATTGTTGCGTCTGTGATTCCTGTTGGACGAGGATGTGCAGCATCAGTTACGGACTTCTTCCTGCTGCAAAACGCAGTGTTTTACAAAACGGACATCTTCAGCCTCGTGCGTCAAATGGTTCAAATGGCTCTGAGCAATATGGGACTTAATATCTGAGGTCATCAGTCCCCTAGAACTTAGAACTACTTCAACCTAACTAACCTAAGGACATCACACACATCCATGCCCGAGGCAGAATTCGAACCTGCGACCGTAGCGGTCCCGCGGTTCCAGACTGTAGCGCCTAGAACCGCTCGGCCACCCCGGCCGGCCCTGATACGTCGATGAGATTATTGGCTCATTCCCTCACGACGATTTTGCCTAATTACCGTACCGATTCTGGACTGTACGCCTTTCTAACGAAAACTGTTTGGTTGTCCGTTATATGTTAAAGCCCGTCTATATGAGTTCTGTTATTTTCGTTGTTCTTGAAGTGTAATACCATGGCATGTCCAATATCGTCGGTAAAAGTTTTCTACGGATGTTTAAAACTGCTGCTTCTATTACTGCCACCACGAGTATCCCTCCACTTACATAGTACCATACACATGACATCTGTGTTAAAAAATGACAAATTACATTTCATGCTTTAGTAGATGTCAAGATTATTAAAAATATCAACGTGTATATAAAACATCTTCGCACAACATATTTAAATATCTAATATGTCACAAGACATATACCCATGTATGATACTTTTAAAAATTTGGACATGTGCTGCCGGCCGGTGTGGCCGTGCGGTTCTAAGCGCTTCAGTCTGGAACCGCGTGACCGCTACGGTCGCAGGTTCGAATCCTGCCTCGGGCATGGATGTGTGTGATGTCCTTAGGTTAGTTAGGTTTAAGTAGTTATAAGTTTTAGGGGACTGATGACCACAGACGTTAAGTCCCATAGTGCTCAGAGTCATTTTTTTGGACATGTGCTGACGCACAAAATGTAGTGCGCCATTTTATAATATAACTGCCATTTGTGTGGCACTATAAAAGTAGTAAAGTGATAAAATTCTGTACCTGCACCCAGTATTCGCAGTTTCACTGTGTTCCACTTGAAAATTGCTAAAGGTTGTAGCATCAGTAGTGGATTTTATAAATAAATAATTTTAACAGTCAAAGGTGACGTTGATATCTGTTTCTATGTCTGTGAATCCCATCAAAGAAAAATTAACTTCCTTAGAACTAAGATGCACCACATACTGTGTGTTAATCTGTGTGTGCACTCGTGTGTGTGTGTGTGTGTGTGTGTGAGAGAGAGAGAGAGAGAGAGAGAGAGAGAGAGGGGGGGTTATTCATTCTCTTTTGCTTACAGGGATCCCTGCATGGTTCTGTATGGCTGCTGTGGCTTGAGGAAGGATACACGAATGACTTTCTCTCGTCGCTGTATATTCCCTACAACTGCCTGTTTCTTGTGGCGTGGCACTCACAAGCCGTCGTCAAGATATCTGAAGTGTTTCATATAACGCCTTCACTTCCTCCAGTAATTCAAACAGTGGGTTATTGGGATGGTGCAGTTCATCTCGCAGACAAGTTAACTTCTCTGTATAACAGGAGGAGGAATCTTCATGGCGTAACACTGAAAGCTGCAGTTATCGATGTAAGTAAAAGCTAACTTTTCTGCATAATTATGATCCCTTGAGAATTTTACGTTTCTAACATGTGTATGTTATTCCATTTTGGTATCCAGCTGTTCTTCCTTGTTATGAGTTGGTTTCACATGCAGAGTAAGGTGGAGCAGTGATAGGACACTGGATTCACATTCGGATTCCACGTCCGGCCACACAGATTCAGTTTTTCTGTGGTTTCCCTCAATGTCAAAGGCAAATGTCGGGATGGTTCCTTGTAAAAGGACATGTTGATTTTCTTTCCTCATTCTTCCTAAATCCTGGCATGTGCTTTATCTTTAATCATTCGTCGTCGACGCGACGCTAAGCAATAGCCTTCTTCTCAGAGAGGAATTCCGCCTTTTGCAAGACATCTTTGCAGTTGTTGTTTTCACCCAGATCTGTTTCAGCACTTTTTGTGTTATGTTTAATGGGTTTATTTGTTTGTTTTCCTTCATACAAGGCGCTATTGGATATTTATGCTAGTAGCTTTAGGTCTACTACGCAATCTACAGCTTGTCATAATTTTTGATGCTGTGTTGTTTTCACTTTGTCTGTGTCGAGCTTATTACTTTAGCTCTTGTTGTTGCACATCTGTTTTCTACGATTTGTTCGCGAAGCACAGAGTTTTCGTCGTCATTACGTGTGAAAACAAAAGCTACAAAAACTGTCTTGCAGAAGGCGGAATTCCTCTCCAATTTTCTTAGCAACCACGGAAATAAGAAGAACTGCAACATTCACAAGATGATTAATCTTCCTTCTTTCTTTACGCTTTCTCACATCCCGAAAATATAAGAATATGATTCCATATGTTGGCAAAAACTGTAAATGATGTTACATGTATGATCCCAACAAGAGAGCATAAAAATGAGCGCCTATGTGTGTTCTTCTGTTGAAAACAGCGTGATTCACTAAGGGTAAATAATTAAAACACGAGAAGCAGTATAACAGGAATTACACACTGTTAACGAGGCATTAGAATAAGATATACGCTCGGCATCGTGCAACTGTGAGGACCATCTACAGTGTTGTGAAATATAGAACAAGATCGCTAATTTTTTTTGACCGATTTCGGCGAATCTAAGTTGCCATCATCGAGTATTATGCTAATATATCTCAATTCATCACCACCATATGTTCAACACATCGTGTCAAGTCGTGACGTCCCATTCCAGGAACATGCAGAAAGTGATTCATCGGTATAACAATCGTAAAACAAGATTTACATCAAATATCGTGCATATTGCAAAGACTGCATATGCTCATGTTCTCGTAATAGACGAAAGGAGACTGGGGATCATAAGTGAAAGCAAAGATGTTACGAACTACCACTGGTTCGAATTGGCACGATATAATCTACATATGATGGAGATGTACTGAGATGTATTTCCGTAAGATCCGATGATGAAAACTTTGTTTTGGCGAAACCGGTCAGAATAAAATTATGATTAGCGATCTTAGGTTGAAGTGTTTCTTCTATACCTCACATCAAAACATGACGTAAATGACATAAAAGAAAGGTAATTAGCAATTGACAGCAGAAGATCTGTTACAATAAACATACGAGGGTGAGTCAAATGAAAACATAAAATTAGTAATAACAAATCGAAATTTCCCACCGTTATCCTGTAAGTTGGTAAGCGTGCTACAAACAGCGAGCAGAATGGCCTGTAGGTGGCAGCATAGTGCAGATGTACACATACCGTCGCAGTATCAGTATAAAGATGGCCGCCCCACTTGCGACTTGCACCAGGGAAGAATAGCGTTCTGTTATTCGGTTTTTGCGCAGTGAAGGTGTGAAACCTATCGAAATTCATCGACGAATGAAAGTTCAGTACGGTGATGCATGTTTGTCACAGCAGCAATTCTACGAATGGAGTAGGAAGTTCGCAAATGGCGTGACTTCAGTGGAAGATGCTCTTCGTCCAGGTCAGGCACAACGAGTTGCGACTCCACAGAGCTTTCCAGCAGTTGAAGACATAGTGAAGGAAAACCACTGAGTGACACTGAATGACATTGCAGCATGTTTACAGATTAGTCACGGGTCAGCACACCACATTGTGCATGATGTGCTCCAGTTTCACAAAGTGTCTGCAAGATGGGTGCCACGGCAGCTGACTCCTGAAAGAACGACGTGTTGATGCTTGTGAAGACGTTCTTCGGCGCTGTGAACGAGAAGGTGATGGCTTCCTTGCAAGAGTCGTCACTGGGGACGAAACCTGGGTTCACTTCCACCAACCGGAAACGAAGAGAGCGAGCAAGGAATGGCGCCATTCCTCATCACCAAAACCAAAGAAGTTTCGAACAGAACCATCAGCAGGGAAGTTTATGCTGACTCTCTTTTGGGATGAAAAAGGCGTCATTTTGGAGCATTACATGCCCAGAGGGACCACTGTCACCAGTGCATCATACACAGATCTCCTACAAAATCATCTGTGGCCTGCAATCAAATCAAAGCGACGTGGATTGCTGCCAGCAGGCGTCCTTTTGCAACATGACAATGCAAGGCCCCACACTGCCCGTTCAAGAGTTGCTACAATCACAGACCTGCATTTTGAGTGTCTTCCTCATCCACCATACTCACCAGACCTGTCCCCAGGTGATTTCCATATGTTTGGACCACTCAAAGACGCAACGGGAGGAAAGAAGTTGCGTTCTGATGAAGAGGTACGCCACGCGGTGCATGAGTGGTTGCGCGGACTACCAAAAGAATGTTTTTCTAAAGGAATTTATGCACTTTGAAATCGCTGGAGGACTTGCATTGAGCGTGGAGGAGATTATGTTGAAAAGTGATACAGCTTTGTACCACTTCTGCACAATAGATAATATTTTAAAACATATTTAAGGTTTTCTTTTGACTCACCCTCGTATTTGAAAGAACAGTCATATGGTTAGAGCCACTGTCAAAATGAAACTTTGACACTAGAACAGAGTGTAGGTTACAATGAAACTTCTTGAAAGACAAGTTGGAGGGGCACGTGAGGACTGTAGCAGGGAAGGCGAAACAATATGAAAGCATGTAAGGATTGTAGTAGGGAAGGCGAATGGTCGGCTTCGGTTTATTGGGAGAATTTTAGGAAAGTGTGGTTCACCGTAAAGGAGACCGCACAAAGGACGCAAGTGCGGCGTGTTCTTGAGCAGTGCTCGAGTGTTTGGGATCCGTACTGGGTACGACTGCAGAAATAGATCGAAGCAATTCGGAGGGGAGCTTCATTTGTGACCGATAGGTTCGAACAACACACAAATCTTACAGAAGTTCTTCTGAATCTAAAATGGGAATCCCTGGAAGAAAGAAGACGTTCTTTTAGAGGAACAGTGTTGCGATAATTTAGAGAACCGGCATCTGAAGCTGACTGCAGAATGGGCCTACTGATGCCAACATACAATGCGCTTAAGGACCACGAAGATCAGACGCGGTAAATTAGGGGTCGTATGGAGGTATATAGACAGTTGTTTTTCCCTCGCTCTGTTTGCAAGTGGGAGAGAAAGGAAGTAACTAGTAGTGGTACAAGGTACCCTCCGACAAGCCTCGTATGGTGGTTTGCGGAGTGTCTACGTAGATTCAGATGAATAAATGTTCCGCCAGTACTACTATTAAGGTAGGGGGTCTATGAAAACGCACGTTGACCATGTTTGATCTTCCTTTTACACTTACCTTCATTCAAATTATTTCGTGTTCGAAATCAGTGCTAACCCCTCTATACATTGTCGTGTTTCTTACAACTATAAACACGTCTCTACAACCAGTGTTCAACAAACCTTTCCGACGTACACACCTCCAACCCACTCCGTTCAGTTAATGACCAGGTACAAATTTATGATTCTGTTATTACATTTAACATTGGCAATAATTCCAATCTAAGATCATTTCCACATTATGAGTCTGTTCTAAAAATACTCGTATCACCAGAATGACTGTTACGCATACACTGATGGCTCTCGATCTTCCACCATAACCGAGTCGATCATCATGAGGTAGCAAATAAGAGGTAGCCAAGGAGGTGGAAACGTAGGTTCTACTATGCTCAGACTGCTTGGTAACTACAACAGGAAAACACGATTAATTATCAGGAGTACAAAATAAGAAAGTATTTATTACTTAACTTTGTTGTAATCCATGATCGGTTAACTGACAATTGTAGAAGACGCGACTAGACTAAGCGTCTGTAAAAAATGGTTCTGAGCACTATGTGAGTTAACATCTGAGGTCATCAGTTCCCTAGAACTTAGAACTACTTAAACCTAACTAACCTAAGGACATCACACACATCCATGCCCGAGGCAGGATTCGAACCTGCAACCATAGCGGTCGCGCAGTTCCAGACTGAAGCGCCTAGAACCGCTCGGCCACAACGGCCGGCTAAGCGTCTGTAGATTGACATAATTTATAAGTGACAAATCTTGAAGTGACGAATTAATCCCTCGTAATCTTGAATGTCGAATCCGGTGAATTTGAAGACTACCCCAAACAGAGCTGAAAAGACTTGATGGGAGCAGTGACTGAGCTGCAGACGATGACTAACATCGGCGCTGGCTGGCCACTGAGCGCGGCTACGAACGGTAGACTGGCACAACTGCACTACACTCCTGCTACACATGAAGTGGCCTAGCGGCAAGCATAAGAACTGCGACTGGCTGTGTACTCTTTGGCTAGCACAGCCGTTCTCCTGTTCCGTTTATCGAGAGAATCGCATGCGGCGGATCTATCTCTCAGGCGGCGGTGTGACCGTATGACTGACGACATCACATACACCAATGATGGATTTTCGTACAAGGCATCATAAGAATGCCTGCCATCTAACGACGGACGCTACAAAAACATCTGCAGTGACTTACAAGAACCAACTTCCTCTACTGTGAATGTGAATATGAAGATCTTAACCATATGGTACTTGGCTGTCAACGACGTAAAGAAGCGACGGACGCTCTACTCCTGCAGTTGTGGGGCATGAGACATACTGGTCCATTCAGTGTGAAGACACTCCTGCCAACAGCGAATACTAAGTTTTTCAAATTATTGTCGAACGAGGCCGGCCGGGGTGGCCGAGCACTTCTAGGCGCTAAAGTCTGGAACCGCGCGACCGCTACGGTCGCAGGTTCGAATCCTGCCTCGGGCATGGATGTGTGTGATGTCCTTAGGTTAGTTAGGTTTAAGTAGTTCTAAGTTCTAGGGGACTGGTGACCTCAGAAGTTAAGTCGCATAGTGCTCAGAGCCATTTGAACCATTTGTCGAACGAGGGGCCCATGCGAAACTTTCGCACTTTTATAGTTTTAAATAAAGACGGCTTTTGGAATAATGTAGTCGTTGCGAAAAGGGCAACTGTGGAATGAAAAGAAAACATATATAGAAATGAACCGACCTACGTGAAATAATACTCATGAAGTTATGATGATAATACATCCTTGTATATACAATTCCATGCATTATTACTTGTAATTTTTAACTTTCGACCGTAACATTTACATTTACCTGTTGTTGAAGAGAAGTTTAACGAGAAACACGAATATAAATACAAACAAATAAATACACTGAAACGCAAATACAGAGATATGTAAACAGGCAAAGACGGCGCTGCGGTCGGCAACGTCTATATAAGACAACAAGTGTCCGGCGCAGTTGTTAGATCGGTTACTGCTGCTAGAACGGCAGATTACCGAGATTTAAGTGAGTATGAACGTGGTGTTATAGTCGGCGCACTAATGATGGGACACAGCATCTCCGAAGTAGCGATGAAGTGGGGATTTTCCCGTACGATCATTTCAAGAGTGTACCGTAAATATCAGGAATCCGGTAAAGCCTCCAATCTCCGACAGCGCTGCTGTCGGAAAAAGGTGCAAGAACGGCACCAACGACGACTGAAGAGAACTGTTCAACGCGAGAGAAGTGCAACTCTTCCGTAGATTGCTGCAGATTTCTATGCTGGGCCATCAACAAATGTCAGCCATTTAACGAAATATCATCGATATGGCCTTTCGGAGCCGAAGGTCGACCTGTGTGACTGCACGACACAAAGCCTTACGCCTCGCCTGGGCCCCGTCAACAACGAAACTCGACTTTTGATGACAGGAAACATTTTGACTAGTCGGACGAGTCTCGTTTCAAATTGTATCGAGCGGATGGACGTGTACGGGTATGGAAACAACCTCATGAACCCATGGACTCTGCATGTCAGCAGGGGACCGTTCACACTGGTGGGGGCTCTGTAATGGTGTGGGGCGTGTATAGTTGGTGTGACATGGGACCCCTGATACCTCTAGATACGACTCTCACAGGAGACACGTAAGTAAGCATCTTGTCTGATCACCTGCATCCATTCATGTCCATTGTGCATTCCGACGGACTTGGGCAATTCCAGCAGGACAATGCGACACCCCACACATCCAGAATTAGTACAGAGTGGTTCCAGGAACTCTCTTCTGAGTTTAAACACTTCCGCTAGCCACCAAACTCCCGAGACCTGAACATTATTGAGTATATCTGGGATGCCTTGCAACGTGCTGTTCAGAAGAGAACTCCACCTTTTCGTACTCTTACGGATTTATGACAGCCCTGCAGGATTCATGGTGTCATTTCCTTCCAATACTACTTCAGACATTAGTCGAGTCCATGGCACGTCGTGCTGCGGCACTTCTGCGTGTTCGGGGAGGGGGGGAGGGGGCTACACGATATTAGGCAGGTGTACCGGTTTCTTTGGCTCTTCAGTGTAAATGCTAAATGCATAGGTTAAAACACCTATCTGCTATATTAACCTCTAACTGTATTGTGAGATCTTAAGAAATTGCAGTTCGTACTTTATGTAAGCGCGTAAGACCGTTTTAGTAAAAGGCGAATCACAATTCAGGGCGACAATGACAAATACGTTTGTCGTTTTGGAAAGTATGTTCGTATAGAAAAGACAACCTGAACGACGGGCTGAGATAATGGACTACCGAACTGCTCACGGTTAATATCTACGACAAGGCTGTATGTAAGTTATCCAGATTATAAGTATTTTTCAACAAATAAAATAGTATTTGTAGTAAGACAATATGAAAAGAGAGTCTCTTATTCGTGATTAATAAGTTAGTTTCGTAAATTATAGGTGCAAAGCTGGGCATTCATGCTGCTCTTTCGGCTATCATACCCTCTGCTAGGCATTTAAGTATAATTTGCTGAGTATCCATGTAGATATAGATGTATCATAGTCTTTTTCACGTTAAAAAATTCCACAGCTAGTAAGAATTAGCGCAAAATCGATATACAGTGACAGAAAGTGGTTAAAAACCTTTCTAATGATACCTCATTCATCCATGTACGATTAGTATTTGTTGAGAAAAAGAGATGTTGGCTTGAGAAATAATATGTGATGTATGATCACTTTGCAGCTGTGGAAGACAACTCTGACAGAGCCTAGCTCTGTCATAGAAAAGAGACAAGACCTTGAAGGGACGTTAGTTTATTGTCATTTGTTATTTTTATGTATTATCAAGTTTGCCCGATATATGGTGAACCTAGCCAGTATTTTCAAGTATGTCATGGTAAACTCACCATGCAGATCTGTTAATAGAACGATGCGTTTGACTTGAATAGTCCCCATGTGATACTGTGATTCTGTGAGTAAACAAGACTATTTTTGGTATATTGTACATGTCTATGTGGTCGTAAAAATCAGTGCTAATAAAGTTTAAAAACGCCGGTGTTAGTCGACCTACCTAGACCTCTGGTTGTGACTGATAGCTGTTGCGAAAAGTTAAACCACTTAAACTTCTTCGAAATGTTAATTTGAAGACTTACGACAGCTTAATGTCTTCGGCAAGTAAAGCTGAAGTTTCCTCCAGCTGTCAGCAGTTAAAGACGCAGAACTCTGTCAGAACTACACCCACACTGAAACCTTATTATGTTGCCAATCCGAGTAAATGACAGAGGCGCTATGGATAATCTAGCTGCAGACATCTGTTACGACATTGTACTGAACGAGGACAACTCCACTGTCATTGTTCATTCTGTTTATGCCTTAACAGATAGTGTGTGCTTTCTTTTCAGAACCCTCCTGTGACAAAGGTGAAAGTTACAAACGACAGCCTAATTGTAGACGGCTATTTGCACAATGTCTGGAAAGTACTGGAGGAGCAGTTAAATTTCAGGTATGTAAAATGTCTTTTTTTCCTAATGATGCTGAAATGTTGAACTGTAGCTTCTTGACAATACTTTTCCTTCGAAAATTATATACTTCTGTAGTATGTACGTTTATTAATTAAGGTTCGATCGGTCCCGGTATGGAAATCACAGCGAAAATCAAAAATGTTTTATTCGCAACTGTTAGCTACACTTTCCAGCTACTTGTCTACATAATCACCGCTCCGACTTATACATTTGTCGTAGCATTGTACCAACTTTTGAATACTCTCGTCATAGAAGACAAATGCCTGTGGTTTCCTCCACCTCTCTAGGCTGGTCTAGCTCATTGTCTGAGCCAAAATGACTCCATAGCCAGCTGTTCATGCGAGCAGAGATAAAACACGGAGGGAGCCAAGCCCAGTCTGTATGATGGATGATCAAACACATCCCACCGAAAACGCTGCAGAAGCGTCTTCATTGCCTCTGCAGTGTGCGCTCAAATGGCCCAAATTGCTCTCAGCACTATGGGACTTAACATCCGAGGTCATCGGTCCCCTCGACTTAGAACTACTAAAACCTAACTAACCTAAGGACATCACACACATCCATGCCCGAGGCAGGCTTCGAACCTGCGACCATAGCACCAGCGCGGTTCCGGACTGAAGTGCCTAGAACCGCTCGGCCACAGCAGCCGGCTAAAGCGTGCTGCCGAGATGAATAACAAAATGCATGGCAGTTACGTTATATGGTGATGCATGAAATTGGGCGAAATCTCTTAGCAGGCACTCATACTTGATGCGAGACACTGTTTTCTAGGCATTTTACGTGCTCACTGTGTGCTTAGAACTGAAAAGAGCGACGTTACGCTATGGACGGTCATACTACAGACACTGTCCACGACATCTTTGCAAAGCTTCATTGGCTTTTCGTTGTGGTTTGCATTTCGCCACCGACGGACACTTCCAAATTGTGCTACCATCTCCGTTAGTGTGCTAACTATGTGTAGATTGTCAACGGTTAGGCGAAAGCTGTTGTATTTCTACCTTGTCAGTCAATCAATGCAGAAGCGCAGTTCCCGCGTGAAAACAAGCCACTGTTTCGACCGCTACAGCGTTTTTTGGATAGTGTGCTTTCCTTTTGCGTGTGAAGTGACTTTTGTTGTATTTATCTACTTTTATATTTATGAGGATTATAGTATTCGTATATATTTGCTGGATTTGACTGAAAATTGGCAGTTGTCAATTCCTACGTTATGTGGAAGCTACAGAAGACAGAAGCAGACCAGCTAACATTTAGATTGCACTTCGCAACGCAGCTTATCTCTGGCTTCTCAAGTCGTAAGAGAAGAGGAAGGCCTGTTCATTTTCAAACACCAAAAAGAGGTATGTCTGGAGTACCAGATGAAGTTTGCCTGGAGAAAGTTGGAACTCATTTCCCTACAAAAGTTACAACAAACAGAAGATGCCGCCAATGTAGCACCAAGAACAAAGAAAAGAGAACAAAAATAATGTGTAGCAACTGTCGTGTACCTTTGTGTGTAGCACCATGCTTCTCTAAGTTCCATAGTACATCACCTTAGTGAACTCAAAGGACAGTATGAACTAATGCAAATGTAAATGTAATGTTTATCATGTTTTTGTACTAAAAAATAAAGGAAATACATTTTTTTAAATTAGCAAGTGAAGTTACTCCAGAGTTCGGTGGACACAATAGTTCCCACTAATTTTTTTTATACTCTTAGGCTAAACTCTCACTTTCAAGATTTAAACTATGATTTTATGAACGGTTTCTTAGCCCAATAAAGTGTTCATAAAAAGTCTACAACTTCCGGAAATAATTTGGTCGCTAAAGGGTTAACCAAAGCTTTCAGAGGCAGGGTACCGATGTGCCTGAAATGGGAAGTTCACAATCATTGTATATAACTAGTTTTGCCTTGTGGTCGTATGAACTATACTTTTAAAGCAAAAACAATTCAAAGCTATGGGGTGCTCAGCGAGCTATGGAGGAATGAATGTTAACAATTACTAGGAGAGGCCGGGAAACATTCAGCGGATTAGGAAAGAGACTAGAGTGGAAGCAGTAACTGTGACTGTACTGAAAATGAAATGCAGATGGACAGGACATGTAACCAGATGATTAGATGGTAAATAGACCAAAGAAGTTGTTTGCTGGATTCTAAGGCACAATAAAAAAACAAGACTACGATCTAATCAAAGGTGGGCAGATGAAATGAGGAGCATCATTTCAAATTGTATAAAGTGCACAGGTCATAGCTTCCAGAAGGTGGAAAAAACGATTCGCTTCCTAACCAAGTGAAATATGTCAAAATTCTCGACAGCAGACACTAGGAATTTAGATTATGTACCAGAATTAGATATCGTTTCCCAATGTGTGAAGGAACTATATTAATTTTTAAACTGCACTTGGTACGTTTTGAACCAGTTCGCTCTGATGCAATCATATTTTCATATAATATGAATTGAAACGCTCATTTCATTTTTTTTATTCTATAGTTGGACAGAGCTCGGACAAAGTCATTGTTGCAAACGGCTTTATTGCTAATAACGCGTTTCGTGCTGTTGGCGCATCTTCAGATTATCTTAAAACAGCGAAAGCCGCATTAGTCAGATAACGGGAAGTGTCAGTAACGTGAGGAGGACGGCCTAGCTGAAGTGGAAAGTGGTGCAAAATTAGGAAGGCGATCACAGACATGTAATACCCCACGTGAACAGGCACTGCATCGAATCCACATAAACACCGGAATATCTGCGTTCTCCAGTTTAATGCTTTTCTGTTCTTCGTATTTTTGGAGACGTAACTTTCATCATACAACTGAGTCTGTGATTTTGTTCCACTTTGTTCGCTACACTGTAAACTTTATTTTTTGTTTTTACCAGGTGGAATACTGGTGTACTTCCACTCTTGAATCCGTCTTCTTTGTGATTACAAGGCGTCTCAAAATTACTTAAATGTGAAGCTCGGTTGAAGTGCCTAAAACTAAATACGTCTCCTCACACCATTAACTACAGATATTAAAGCTCAATCAAAGTATAAAAACATGCATTTATGCGCTTTCTCCACACGAATAACACATCACTTCACCAACATTACAAATTTTACTGAAAATGATCATTTTTAAACTCTGGTGTTAGTACTTACTGGGCTACCTTTTCACGCTGTCTTTTAGTTTTCGGAGCTCTGATTCTCATTCTACTTCCTTTCGATCACTCCCCCATTGGTAAACAGCCCTACATGATGATCGAAAGTGCACAGTCATGCAATCAACACTACATTACGAGCTGCATGATAAAAATAGTGGGAACAGCCAACGAAAGAGTGGTCCAATAACGCAGACTGGAAAACATCTCCTGGACGTAATACGTTCTGAACCGTTGGCTACGCTGTGCATAATAGGATCTGATCTCATTCATGTTTTTCAGCACTAAATTACTATGGAAAAAATACAAAATGACCCGATCTATCATCGATAGAGAGCATACCACAATTGGTGTGAAAAAGCATTAAATTGTATTTTGACCTCGGCTGCATTTAATAAGTTTTGAAGAAATGCTCTTTAAATTTGAAAACAAACAGTCGGGTGGGGAGATGTAATTAAATTACATGCAATGCATAATGGATGAGTATAGCTGAATAACGTAATACATAGAAAAGTCTAGAGGGAATCTTCATTCAACAGTGACTAATGATAAGGATTGATAACCCTTATGTACAATTGTGTCCATGAGCAACTAAATCATAAACACCTGCTGGTTTTTTTTTTTTTTTAAAAGAGCGTTCCCATCGCCACACAGTCACGTGGGCAACAGGTGCAATATCATTTAGTCGCGGGAAGATCACGGAGGTACCCAGCTCAAGGAACACTCCAGTTCTGGAGAGTCGTGCAGGCACTGGGCCTTTCATATGCCACTTTGTCAGTTTGCACCGAAATTATCTCGAGTCGACGACAATCATCACAGTTCTGGAGAGTCGTGCAGGCACTGGGCCTTTCATATGCCACTTTGTCAGTTTGCACCGAAATTATCTCGAGTCGACGACAATCATCACCGCAAGAAAGGAAGGACGAGGTGATTAGAGGTGAAGCACTGTCACAGATGAGGGAAGGTACCCATGAGGAAGACTACTATAGAAGTTGCGAGCCAAAGGCTAAACGTATGTGTCTGAAATAGACTACGAAGAATTAGCTAGCTCCAGGTACAGCAACAGAGAGAACTCGGGGAGTCGAATTCTTCAAAGAAGAGAGGAGTGTAATTATTCAGGCCCAGGCAAGAGAGCTCATTGCTTTAAAGCAAGGAACTGGCAACAATACGCTGACACAACATTGCCCCACCGTACTTACTGGGTGTAGCCGTCCGCCTGTACACCGATTACCGAAACCAGGGACACTTTGGCACGTGGCGGATGTGCCATTTGCAGCAACAATACGACAACAAACCTGCTTCTGCACTTACAAATACTGGCCGTGCAGTCAGACTGGTCATCCATCGAAGGGTCAAGTCTTTGAGTCGTCAGCCATTGTACTGTCTTCACTAGTAGTTGGATACATACGATCCTGGCGCACTTTCGATATCAAATTGACATCATAATTGATTAAATAGATCAATTAATTACTGCTCTTCCCCCCCCTCCTCTCCTTAACCCATTAAGTACCAGTGTCCTATTTTGAGGCCAGAGCACATATTTATTTATAAATACACAATAAATTATTAATTTGCATCTATTACTGTTCTACGTCATTTGTTGATGCTTTTTATAACAAATCTATGCTTAGAGGAAATTAAAAGCAATAAATCCTACCATTAATTGATTATTGAATACTAATGCACACTTTTCGTTATTACAGGTATTTACTTTATCGACAATTTAGTAATATTTGAAATATGTGGCAAAGATATTTTTACGATTATTTATAGTCAACAATGTGTCTTTTACACTACATGCATTGTTAGGTCAATTGGAGTTATATTCATTGTTTTCCATTGTTATAAAATTTGGTGTACTCGAAATATGACACTGGGACTTGGTGTTATCATTTCAGTTATTTGTATTGCTGCACGTTCCAATATGAAACTCTGCTACCGCTGATGTATTTTCTTTTTAGAACGTGGTAATTTTACCAGATTTTGTTGCTGAGGTAAGTAACGACCCCTCTTTTAAATATAAATTACAGGATATGAAGTTACTTTGAAATTTACAGTGTATTATGTAGGTATATTTATGAATATCTTACCCATTAGTAAATAATACAGTTCCAGATGGACAGTTTATCCAAGGCAAGCCTATTAGATTTGGCTATAAGTTGTGGTCTCTTTGTGGAGCAAGTGGCTACTGTTTCAAATTTGATTTGTACTGTGGAAAGAATCCAGAAGATCCTGCAAGGGATGACCTACTATTGGGATCAAGAGTAGCCCTAAACATGTTGGACTGCATTGAAAGACCCGTGAATCATTGCGTGTACTTTGACAATTTCTTCACTAGTAGAGATCTTCTGATTCATCTGAGAAATTTGGGTTTTCGCACAACTGGGACTGTCAGAGAGAATCGAGTCGGTGACTGTCCACTACTGAGCAGCAACGAACTGAAAAAGACAGTTCGAGGAAACTATGACTACCAGTTCCACAGGAATGTTGAAGTCTTATTTGTTCGATGGCACGACAACAGATGCGTTACAATTGATACAAATTTTGACCAAGTTGAACCATTGGGAGCAGCTACACGGTACAGTAGACAAGCAAGTAAGAAGACACAAGAGCAACAACCTGCCGTTTTTAAGTCGTATAACGCGTACATGGGAGGTGTTGACCACCATGACTGGTTAGTTGCAAAATATGCGACGGTAATTAGAGGGAAAAATGGTACTGGGTCCTATTACACGTTTTTTGGAAATGGCCATCGTAAATGCCTGACTCTTCTACAGACTAGTACATGGGAAAAATGCACAGGATTTACTGGATTTCAGACGTGCTGTTGCAGTTACATACCTAAAATTGGACACTGGAAGACCGAATATTGGACATCCAATGGAATACCCATCAAGTCAGTTGAGAGTGATACCAGACATCAGGTTTGATGGAATTGGTCATATGATTGACAAAAGCAGCACGCAAGGAAGATGTGTAAGAGCTAAATGCAACAGGAAACCAAAAACATATTGTGTTAAATGCCGTGTAACACTGTGTGTGAAGTATGCTATATGATACTGTTAGATCCCAGTGACCTATTTTGAGGACGGCGATTATATCAGCATGTATAAATATTCTTTGGCTATTTTTGTACTTATTGTGGTTCATACACTATCTACATTATAATTAAGGAATAAAAAATTCAATTAAAAAATTAATTTGGGACTTAATGGGTTAACCTGTTGTTATGCTAAGTGGTTAATGACCCACTAGGGGTTGATTTATGACCCCCTGGGGATAATTCTTCCTTCTGAGAAACCCAATTCCCACTCCCCCTCCTCCTCCCCCCACCATTCTGGGAAAATGGACACTTTTTGTCACCCCTTCCCCAGTTCAGTTCTGAGTCTTATTCCCCTACCTGGGGAATCCTCCAGCTCTCCCCTCCTCTCCCCCACTTCCCTCCTCCACATCCCATATGGAAATTGGTGTGCTAAAAGTGGAAAGAAAGGAATTCATGACACGAAATGCAAATCAGTGTCAATAATATATTGTTCAATTCAATTTGTATATTCTTTATTTAATCAGTTTACAGAAGACAGGACTCCACCACTTGGGTAGAGCTCATATCTGCATCCCCTAGCCCCATTTTCCGTGATGTAATAACTATATGCATCAACGAATGGAGTGAACTGTGGTGTATTAGTTGCCGAGTTGGGTCGCCAACGCATATGTCAGCCGACTAGGTCACAGAGCACTGAATATGCACATCGCGAAGCTGCAGAGGTCGGGCTACATCTGCCAGGTGGGTGCTACCTGGCAACGGGCGGAGCTCCAAGCACTGACAACTCCATTCACTTGGAAGCCTGCACGCTTGTGGCACAGCGAGCACCAGCTTGTGCCGCTAACATCGCCAGGTGGTGGCCGGCAGAACTACTGCAAGACTGCGCATGTGTGAGGCACTCATCCTCCATGCTGCATGGAGAAATCCGTATAGGAGGTCGCAGGGAAACTGTTGTCAGAGGCCTCACAGCAAGCCACTGCGCGTGCCAGTATCAGTTCAAGCAGCCACATGGGCCTACCCACTTGAGGGACCATTTGTTGTTCTTTTGGTGCCAATCAAAGCATCATATGATGGCATTATTTGGACTGGGAATTTCCAGATTCGCTTCCTGTCTCTTTTTCTCAAGTGGTTACTTCCTGTTTGTGTGAACATATACATTAATCAATGTGTCCAAACATGACAGAGGTTTTCATCCCTCCTCAAAATACCACGTTCCTATTGGCTAACGCTGAATCAGTGAAAGTATATAAAGCCTACCCCCACATCCAGTCATCCTCATTCTCCTCTAGTCTCCAACTACATTCAACTGTCCTCGTTAGTGCTTCAAGTTTTCGATAGTGCATCTACCACAAAGTGGTCAGCAACACAAACAGCAGCAGCGGCAGTGGCAAATGCCCTAGGCAATCAGAGGAATGGGAATTATGGAGTTAGTACATATTCCAATCAATAATTGTAACTTTATCTTTTTTTCTAATAATTCTTCACTAAGAAAGCATGATATCCCTAAGCACATCAATTGCTGAGTGGTTTTGTGAGTCCACCTTGGGTACTGTACAGTATCTTTTTTCCGAGATGGATGCTAGAGGGTCGGCTAAAGCACTCAGCCGAATATTACACCTTGACATCCGTATGCATGTCTATGATCCAGTAAATGGAGGCTACAGCTACATCAAGCTTTAGGATTTAGCTGATAACAAGGCATGTATTAATCTCAAAAATAAAATCAGCCAGGCTTGTTTTACATGGTCAATCCTGGTTTGCAAAAGAAATGTTAAACAGAAACATCGTCCAGTACGCCTTACATACGTTCGTACCGACTAAGGTCCAAAGCGAGGGGAAAGATCCACCGTGGTATAACAATCATGTACGAAAGGTACTACGGAAACAAAGAAAGCTTCATCATAGGTTTAAGAGTAGTCGAATCATAGCTGATAAGGAAAAGCTGAACGAAGCGAAAAAGAGCGTAAAGAGAGCAATGAGAGAATCATTCAACGAATTCGAACATAAAACATTGGCAAACAATCTAAACAAGAACCCTAAAAAGTTTTGGTCATATGTAAAATCGGTAAGCGGATCTAAATCCCCTATTCAGTCACTCGTTGACCACGATGGCACCGAAACAGAGGACGACCGAAGAAAGGCAGAAATACTGAATTCAGTGTTCCGAAACTGTTTCACTGCGGAAAATCGTAACACGGTCCCTGACTTCAGCCGTCGCACGGACGCCAAAATGGAAAATATTGAAATAAACGACATCGGAATTGAAAAACAACTGCTATCACTTAGTAGCGGAAAAGCATCCGGACCAGACGAGATACCCGTAAGATTCTACAGTGATTATGCTAAAGAACTTGCCCCCTTTCTATCAGCAATTTATCGTAGATCTCTGGAAGAACGTAAAGTACCTAGCGACTGGAAGAAAGCGCAGGTCGTTCCCATTTTCAAGAAGGGTCATAAATCAGATGCGAATAATTATAGGCCTATTTCGCTTACGTCAATCTGTTGTAGAATAATGGAACATGTTTTATGTTCTCGTATTATGACGTTCTTAGATAATACAAATCTCCTTCATCATAACCAACATGGATTCCGCAAACAGAGATCATGTGAAACTCAGCTCGCCCTATTTGTCCAAGAAATTCACAGTGCCGTAGACACTGGCGAGCAGATTGATGCCGTATTCCTGGACTTCAGGAAGGCATTTGATACGGTTCCGCACTTACGTTTAGTGAAAAAAATACGAGCTTACGGAATATCGGACCAGGTTTGTGATTGGATTCAGGATTTCCTAGAAGAAAGAACACAACATGTCATTCTTAACGGTTCAAAATCTGCAGATGTAGAGGTAATTTCGGGAGTACCGCAAGGAAGCGTGATAGGACCTTTATTGTTTACAATATACATAAATGACTTAGTTGACAACATCGGTAGCTCCGTGAGGCTATTTGCAGATGACACGGTTGTCTACAAGAAAGTAGCAACATCAGAAGACTCGTACGTACTCCAGGAAGACCTGCAGAGGATTAATGAATGGTGCGACAGCTGGCAGCTTTCCCTAAACGTAGATAAATGTAATATAATGCGCATACATAGGGGCAGAAATCCACTCCAGTACGATTATGCCATAGGTGGTAAATCATTGGAAGCGGTAACGACCGTAAAATACTTAGGAGTTACTATCCGGAGCGATCTGAAGTGGAATGATCACATAAAACAAATAGTGGGAAAAGCAGGCGCCAGGTTGAGATTCATAGGAAGAATTCTAAGAAAATGTGACTCATCGACGAAAGAAGTAGCTTACAAAACGCTTGTTCGTCCGATTCTTGAGTATTGCTCATCAGTATGGGACCCTTACCAGGTTGGATTAATAGAAGAGATAGACATGATCCAGCGAAAAGCAGCGCGATTCGTCATGGGGACATTTAGTCAGCGCGAGAGCGTTACGGAGATGCTGAACAAGCTCCAGTGGCGGACACTTCAAGAAAGGCGTTACGCAATACGGAGAGGTTTATTATCGAAATTACGAGAGAGCACATTCCGGGAAGAGATGGGCAACATATTACTACCGCCCACATATATCTCGCGTAATGATCACAACGAAAAGATCCGAGAAATTAGAGCAAATACGGAGACTTACAAGCAGTCGTTCTTCCCACGCACAATTCGTGAATGGAACAGGGAAGGGGGGATCAGATAGTGGTACAATAAGTACCCTCCGCCACACACCGTAAGGTGGCTCGCGGAGTATAGATGTAGATGTAGATGTAGAATCCAGAGCACACATCTCGATATGACATAGGTATTGCATTTGTGAGTGTTGTAACTTTCACGGTATGGAGTTCCCTGTCAAGCTCCAGGACATACCTAAATTTGAGGTGCAGAATACCTGAATATTGGTTCATGTTTATGGCCTGGAGAAACGCAAGTCAGATGCGCAGAACAAGCAGGATAAATATATAGTTGTCAGATCCCTCCATTTCTCAAAATGTGCCAGTGAGCGTAACATGCATGTGAATATGCTACTATTCTTAGACGAGGAAAATAAGAAGAAAGACAATTATCATTGTGTGGATCAAGGACATGTCTCCTGCTTTCATCCCAGATGAGTAAACACAGACATAAGTAGCATATTTGCTTAAGGTGTCTCGGTGCATTTTCAAAAAATGGCCCTGAGCACTATGGCACTTAACTGCTGTGATCATCAGTCCCCTAGAACTTAGAACTACTTAAACCCAACTAACCTAAGGACATCACACACATCCATGCGCGAGGTAGTATTCGAACCTGCGACCGTAGCGGTCACGCGGTTCCATATATACATAACTAGTCTAGATTGTGTCTTAGCATCTATTCCACAATGACAGGTCTTGTAAGCGATGACATCTCGGTCGGCGAATGATTCCAATCCAGGAAGAGAAACATTCTCACATCGGACGATAGCGAGAGTAAACCATCCACTTCCAGTACTCACTGTAGCAACGTCAAGACTGAAATTAACTCGAAAAAAAAATTGGTCCATTTAATGTAACACTTTGTGCAGTTGCATTTGTGCCACGTTTATTCTCCAGGCTTATTATGTGTTTGTAGACTGGCATGCGATGGCGACGTTGACGATACACACGTCGACGAGGCATAGCGCTTCAATGCTGTTGCCGATATAGCTCACAGTGGAATGATTCCGCTGGTCTGCGTTGGCCGCTTTTATACTGAGCCCATTCGAACCTGCGACTGTAGCGGTCACGCGGTTCCATATATACACCTAGAACCGCACGGCCACTCTGGCCGGCGGCGCATTTTCCTTCGGGGAAGTTATTAGCAAACCATGTAGTAGATTGCTCTTGAAAGGATCTGGTACATGTTATTATGTCTACTGAGGAAAACAAATTCACTAAGTTTAAGAATGCCCGCCATCAGGTTAAATGCCCATATGTGGCGTATGCCGACTTTGAATGCCTCCTCGCTCCTATGATCCACTGTGAAGGTGACCCTACAGCCTCACATACTACCTTCATAGAAAAATACGTACCATATGTAGCAGCTAACCAAGTTGAATCACCCTATGATTCGAGTCTTAACCAAAGTAAATCTTACGTTGGGGATAATCCTGCGGAGTGATTTCTCATTGAGCTTGAAAAATTTTCATGGGAGGTTGATAAGCTTTACAGCGACAACATCCCCATGACCAGGTCGGAGGAGAATGAAGATTTGTACAATAACGCGGTTGACTGCCATATTTGTGGGCTGACTTTAGATTGACAAGTGGAAACCTCTCATAGGGATCACTGAACATCTTATGGAGAAGCTCTGTGGCGCCAAATGTAACACATGCAACTTGAAGTATCAATTTTTTCATAATTTAAGCGGGTATGACTCTCACTTTGTTATTGGGCACTTAGTTGACTTCGGTATGGAGAAGGATCAGACCAGTGTCCTGCCTGAGAGAACGAATGACGCCAAGTTTTATGCTCCACTTCCTTGACTAGCTACGTTTTATGCAGGTGCCGCTCCAGGAACTTGTTGAAACTCTGCCTCAGAAAGTTATGCACATCACCTGAGCTGCATTCCCCGATGAGGAACAGTTTCAGTTTGTAACCAGGAAGGGGTTTTTTATATATGGGTATCTGGGTAGTTTGGCAAAACTAGACGCAAGCAGGCTACCCAACATAACTGGTTTCTCCAGCAACCTTACAGGTGTTACCATATTGGATACAAAATGTGAACATGCTGTGAATGTCTGGTGGGAATGGCCAGTTTAGGAGAGTATGCACAGCTTTATATGGACACAGATGTGTGCTTGCTCACGGACGTTTTTGAGAAGTTTCAGAGTCTATGCATGACCACACTTTCTCTGGATCCCGCCTTCTTGGGGTGCTATGCTCAAGAAAACGAAGAGCAACGTCGAACTGTTGCTGATGCTGACATGCTTCTTTTCTTTGAGTGAAGGATCTGTGTCATCAGTCTACTGACTGGTTTGATGCGGCCCGCCACGAATTCCTTTCCTGTGCTAACCTCTTCATCTCAGAGTAGCACTTGCAACCTACGTCCTCAATTATTTGCTTAACGTATTCCAATCTCTGTCTTCCTCTACAGTTTTTGCCCTCTACAGCTCCCTCTAGTACCATGGAAGTCATTCCCTCATGTCTTAGCAGATGTCCTATCATCATGTCCCTTCTCCTTATCAGTGTTTTCCACATATTCCTTTCCGCTCCGATTCTGCGTAGAACCTCCTCATTCCTTACCTTATCAGTCCACCTAATTTTCAACATTCGTCTATAGCACCACATCTCAAATGCTTCGATTCTCTTCTCTTCCGGTTTTCTCACAGTCCATGTTTCACTACCATACAATGCTGTACTCCAGACGTACATCCTCAGAAATTTCTTCCTCAAATTAAGGCCGGTATTTGATATTAGTAGACTTCTCTTGGCCAGAAATGCCTTTTTTGCCACAGCGAGTCTGCTTTTGATGTCCTACTTGCTCCGTCCGTCATTGGTTATTTTACTGCCTAGGTAGCAGAATTCCTTAACTTCAATGACTTCGTGACCATCAATCCTGATGTTAAGTTTCTCGCTGTTCTCATTTCTACTACTTCTCATTACCTTCGTCTTTCTCCGATTTACTCTCAAACCATACTGTGTACTCATTAGACTCTTCATTCTGTTCAGCAGATCATTTAATTCTTCTTCACTTTCACTCAGGATAGCAATGTCATCAGCGAATCGTATCATTGATATCCTTTCACCTTGTATTTTAATCCCACTCCTGAACCTTTCTTTTATTTCCATCATTGCTTCCTCGATGTACAGATTGAAGAGTAGGGGCGAAAGGCTACAGCCTTGTCTTACGCCCTTCTTAATACGAGCACTTCGTTCCTGATCGTCCACTCTTATTATTCCCTCTTGGTTGTTGTACATATTGTATATGACCCGTCTCTCCCTATGGCTTACCCCTACTTTTTTCAGAATCTCGAACAGCTTGCACCATTTTATATTGTCGAACGCTTTTTCCAGGTCGACAAATCCTATGAAAGTGTCTTGATTTTTCTTTAGCCTTGCTTCCATTATTAGCCGTAACGTCAGAATTGCCTCTCTCGTCCCTTCACTTTTCCTAAAGCCAAACTGATCGTCACCTAGCGCATTCTCAATTTGTTTTCCATTCTTCTGTATATTATTCTTGTAAGCAGCTTCGATGCATGAGCTGTTAAGCTGATTGTGCGATAATTCTCGCACTTGTCAGCTCTTGCCGTATTCTGAATTGTGTGGATGATGGTTTTCCGAAAGTCAGATGGTATGTCGCCAGACTCATATATTCTACACACCAACGTGAATAGTCGTTTTGTTGCCACTTCCCCCAATGATTTTAGAAATTCTGATGGAATGTTATCTATCCCTTCTGCCTTATTTGACTGTAAGTCCTCCAAAGCTCTTTTAAATTCCGACTCTAATACTGGGTCCCCTATATCTTCTAAATCGACACCTGTTTCTTCTTCTATCACATAAGACAAATCTTCACCCTCATAAAGGTTTTCAATGTATTCTTTCCACCTATCTGCTCTCTCCTCTGCATTTTACAGTGGAATTCCCGTTGCACTCTTAATGTTACCACCGTTGCTTTTAATGTCACCAAAGGTTGTTTTGACTTTCCTGTATGCTGAGTCTGTCCTTCCGACAATCATATCTTTTTCGATGTCTTCACATTTTTCCTGCAGCCATTTCTTCTTAGCTTCCCTGCACTTCCTATTTATTTCATTCCTCAGCGACTTGTATTTCTGTATTCCTGATTTTCCCGGAACATGTTTGTACTTCCTCCTTTCATCAATCAACTGAAGTATTTCTTCTGTTACCCATGGTTTCTTCGCAGCTACCTTCTTTGTACCTATGTTTTCCTTCCCAACTTCTGTGATGGCCCTTTTTAGAGATGTCCATTCCTCTTCAACTGTACTGCCTACTGCGCTATTCCTTATTGCTGTATCTATAGCGTTAGAGAACTTCAAACGTATCTCTTCATTCCTTAGTACTTGCGTATCCCACTTCTTTGCGTATTGATTCTTCCTGACTAATGTCTTGAACTTCAGCCTACTCCTCATCACTACTATATTGTGATCTGAGTCTATATCTGCTCCTGGGTACGCCTTACAATCCAGTATCTGATTTCGGAATCTCTGTCTGACCATGATGTAATCTAATTGAAATCTTCCCGTATCTCCTGGCCTTTTCCAAGCATACCTCCTCCTCTTGTGATTCTTGAACAGGGTATTCGCTATTACTAGCTGAAACTTGTTACAGAAGTCAATTAGTCTTTCTCCTCTTTCATTCCTTGTCCCTAGCCCATATTCTCCTGTAACCTTTTGTTCTACTCCTTCCCCTACAACTGCATTCCAGTCGCCCATGACTATTAGATTTTCGTCCCCCTTTACATACTGCATTACCCTTTCAATATCCTCATACACTTTTTCTATCTGTTCATCTTCATCTTGCGACGTCGGCATGTATACCTGAACTATCGTTGTCGGTGTTGGTCTGCTGTCGATTCTGATTAGAACAACCCGGTCACTGAACTGTTCACAGTAACACACTCTCTGCCCTACCCTCCTATTCATAACGAATCCTACACCTGTTATACCATTTTCTGCTGCTGTTGATATTACCCGATACTCATCTGACCAGAAATCCTTGTCTTCCTTCCACTTCACTTCACTGACCCCTACCGAGCCAGGTGGCGCAGTGGTTAGCACACTGGACTCGCATTCGGGAGGACGACGGTTCAATCCCGTCTCCGGCCATCCTGATTTAGGTTTTCCGTGATTTCCCTAAATCGCTTCAGGCAAATGCCGGGATGGTTCCTTTAAAAGGGCACGGCCGATTTCTTTCCCCATCCTTCCCTCACCCGAGCTCGCGCTCCGTCTCAAATGACCTCGCTGTCGACGGGACGTTAAACACTAATCTCCTCCTCCTCCTCCACTGACCCCTACTATATCTAGATTGAGCCTTTGCATTTCCCTTTTCAGATTTTCTAGTTTCCCTACTACGTTCAAGCTTCTGACATTCCACGCCCCGACTCGTGGAACGTTATCCTTTCGTTGATTATTCAATCTTTTTCTTATGGTAACCTCCCCCTTGGCAGTCCCCTCCCGGAGATCCGAATGGGGGACTATTCCGGAATCTTTTGCCAATGGAGAGATCATCATGACACTTCTTCAAATACAGGCCACATGTCCTGTGGATACACGTTACGTGTCGTTAATGCAGTGGTTTCCATTGCCTTCTGCATCCTCATGTCGTTGATCATTGCTGATTCTTCCGCCTTTAGGGGCAATTTCCCACCCCTAGGATAAGAGAATGCCCTGAACCTCTATCCGCTCCTCCGCCCTCTTTGACAAGGCCGTTGGCAGAATGAGTCTGACTTCTTATGCCGGAAGTCTTCGGCCGCCAATGCTGATTATTTATCAAAATTTAGGCAGTGGCGGGGATCGAACCCGGGACCGAAGACGTTTTGATTATGAATCAAAGACGCTACCCCTAAACCACGGGTACAGATTTTGCTGGGTTTCTAAAGATTCCTAAATACGAATGCAAGGGCTTAGGTGGAAAAATTAAGGGTATGGCGGCTGATTTTGATGTCGGGTATGTGGTGCAGACAGAACTCACAAACCCTGTCAGTTTGCATGATGCACACGCCCATTTTCCATTGTGTCCAGAGCAACTTGTTCCATGAGGAGGCTCTCCCCAAAACTGATCACAATACTGAGGAATAAGTGGAGATACATTACTCACATTTGTAATCTACAGCAGTGGCTCAGATTGGGGGTGAGGCTGGTTAGAATCACTTAGCCTATCTCCTTCAAGCAATCCCCAAGGCTGAAGAAGTTTATTGAATTGAATATGACACTGACAGTTTTTACATTGTAGGAGTTTGAGAAAGATTTTTAAAATTAATTAGTAATTTATTTTCTGAAAAAAATGAATATATGGGAACATCGAGAAATTTTGATTAAAAACGAATGTGATGGGTATTTGAGCGTAAGAAAATGCATCGCCAATCCAAATTTTAAATGGGTCACAATATTCAAGGAGACTTTTATTGCTGCGGAGATGGCGAAGGTTGCGGTACAGTTCGCGAAACCTATATATCTGGGGATGTGCATACTAGAACTACCCAAACTCCATTTGTACCGCTCTCATTATGAGTTTTCGAAACCTCATTTCTGCAGTCCATGTGAAGTAATGAGGTGCCATAGTGAAGAATGCGACACATCTTCGTACATGGCCGATAATCCTTGTGGTATTGTTCCACAGAACAAGAAGGTTATCGGCCTAATGAAAGATGAGGAGAAAGGATCACCAATTGTGAAGTTTGTAGGTCTTCGAGCAAAAATGTATGCATATCGGACATTGGAAGGTGCCACTTGGAGCAGGGCTAAGGGTGTGCCTCGTGCAGCATCGAGAATGCTCTCTATTGAAGACTATTTGCAGTGTCTGTATAGCGGTGTTAGCAGTACTTCATCGCAGCCACAGCATATGGTGCAGCAAATTAGTATTACATCGAGGGGACACTTGGTGTACGCTGTGCTGCAATCTAAATTCGGACTGTCGCATCATGGTGATAAAAGAGTCATTTGCGATGATGGGATTGAAAATCTCCCGTACTCACACTATTCACTTGTTGAGAGAGGCGGGGGGGGTGGAGGGCTCTAAGTCAGAGGGAGAGAATGAGACTGAGTGTCAATGTTGCAAAATAGTATGATCCTCTCACTATAATGTAAGTAATTGTGTATGTGTTTGTCATGTAAATAATTATTTATTTATCCATGCAAACCATGTGTGTGAGGAATGTGTACTGTGTACACTTGTAGATATACGTTGGAAAAAAAAATCTGTCCACCACGTTTGCTGACAGGGACTGTACTTGTAAAATATTTGCGCACCATGTGTGTCGATAAAAAAATTGTATGTCCGAAATATTTAAACTTACCTTGCAAATTATATAAATAGAACAGTTTTCAAGGTTCCCCTATTGCTAATTGTCCAAGTGTGATTAGTTTTTAAGTGTAGAGTGTATATACACATACTGCTCAACAAAAGTTTGGAATATTACCGTGAAATGTAGTCTACGATACTAGAGGTCTCTTTGGTCTAGGCACTTCATGTATTATCAAAAATGGTTCAAATGGCTCTGAGCACTATGGGACTCAACTGCTGAGGTCATTAGTCCCCTAGAACTTAGAACTAGTTAACCCTAACTAACCTAAGGACATCACAAACATCCATGCCCGAGGCAGGATTCGAACCTGCGACCGTAGCGGTCTTGCGGCTCCAGACTGCAGCGCCTTTAACCGCACGGCCACTTTTTTTTGTTTTTTTGTTTTTTTTAATTTAATAAAATGGGACTAAAAAAACAAGTGCCACCGCCACTTTTAATCCTATAACAAAAAAATCTGGGCCACTTCAGGCGTTGGCTCCTGACTAAACCTACCCCAGAGAGCTGCCTATATACCAGGGGAAATATGGGAAATCAAGGTTAGGGCTATCCTTACAAACAAAACAAAATCTTCCTTTTCCTGAATTTTTATTTTAATTTTTTTTGTGTTTTATATTTATTTATTTAATTTCTTTTTGTGTGGTTTTTTTTTTGTGTAATTGATCAGAGGCCTTCTGCGCCCCGCTGGTAATATGTTGAGTCACGTCTTCTCGAAATTGATGTGTTCCGTTCAATTGTTCAGAAATGTTCATTGGTTCAAACAGGAAACCTTCTTCTCTCTTGGCTTAACACATTCCAGCTGCGAGGCGGCTCGTGGAAAGCACTCCCAAGGAAGTTCGAGAAAAATTGTCTGTATTTTGGGTGACGGACAACGATATAATGACGGTCATTGAGGTATGTCCAAAAATCGATTACAGAGTCTACAGTTTGTCCAAATAAGTAGTGAATGGCATGTCCGCGAATCCAATTCACAGCATTCGTCTTTGTCCGAGGAAAATATTCACGTTCCGGAAATAATAATGAAGGGGGAGTAATCCTATCCGGAATGTCCCGCGTTAGAAAAGCCACAATACGTCGAACCAAGTGCCAAACCTCCGCCGCCGATCCGCAAACAAACCGATGTTCATCATTGTCTGGCACTCCACACGTGGAGCATAGAGGTGATTGGGCGAGGTGGATACGATGAAGGCGAAATTGGTTGATTTGCTTACCATTGACAGTTAGGTATCAGACAGATTGAACATTCGTGTCAAGGTAACAGGCGAACACCGCGCGCCATACATGACGCCAGTCAACCTGGGGGAACTTTTGTTCAATCGGGTTAGGTGGACGACCTAATTGGAGGACATTGTATACTGTCTTTGTCTTGAGTAAAAGCTGTCTTGGTAAGGTGAGGCGTAGATAACTGAGTTCCAGAAAGAAGTACCGGATATAATGGAACTGGGCCGGAACATCCGAGATCATCACTGGGGCTGACAGTGAGACCGGCGAGTATGCCGACAGGAGGAGACCAGTGAGGCTCGTTGGGCAACGTGTCCATACCGTCATCTGGGAGCTGACAAATAGGGCGCGAGCTCTATCCGGCACGTGAAACAGACCTATCCCACCTCGTTCACGGGGAAGAGTAAGGGTTGTATAGTTAACTTTGAACAACATCCCAGAGCAGACGAAAGATGCCATCGCTGCCAACATGCGACGTGCCACAGTAAGCGGGAAAGGTAGAACTTGCGCTACATGAGGAACGCGGGATGCGATATATGTATTGACATATCGAGCTCGTTGGAGAATATCTAGGGATCGAAGGCGATGGTCCATAAGACCTGCTCTGATCATTAAAAGGAGGCGTCGGCAGTTGATGGTGGCTGAACGCCGGAGATCAGATGAAAAATCTATTCCCAAACAACGAATGGTATCAACGATGGTGAGAGGTGTAACGCACTCCACGGGAAGTCCCGTGCCAATGAACATAACTAGTGACTTACGGACGTTTAAAGAGCTACCCGACGCCTCACCATAAGTCGCTACCCACGTCAAAACAGCTCGAACCTCGTCGGCATTACGTAAACAGATGACTACATCGTCAGCATAGGCCGTGCAACAGAATCGGTAGCGATCTATGGACAACCCTACCAAACGTTGTCTTAGTCCACATAGCAAGGATTCCAAGGAAAAGGCGTACAAAATTGCTGATAGAGGGCAACCTTGACGTACAGATCGACCTATTATTATCGGTGGAGTGAGTCTGCCATTGTACATAATCCTGGATGAGGCACCCCGCAGAAGGCGCATCACTACCGTGATAACGGCGACTGGGAAACCCATATGGTGGAGAACGGCCGTAAGGAACGAATGGTCAACCCTATCAAAAGCTTGACTAATGTCCAAAGACGCAAGTGCCCCAGAGAGGCGTTGTGCCTGGGTAACGGCGATCATATCCCTGTAGCGGCATAAAGCCGTGCGAATATTATTATCTCCTCCCAAAGATGCTTGGTCTGGCGACACAACATATCGGGCAACGTTTTTAAGTCGTGCTGCCAAAAGTCGAGTGAAGATTTTCATATCACTGTTAAGGAGGGTGAGGGGCCGATAATCACTGATATTGTTGCCACTGTGCGGTTTATGTACAGGAATAATAATTCCTTCCATGAAAGCGTCCGGCACGGGTACTTCCGGAGACATCAGTTCCCGACAGATGGAGGTGAAGGAGGACTCTAACAAATCACGGAAGGTGCGATAAAATTCGAGGGGAAGACCGTCTGGTCCTGGGGAGCGATTGATGCTTCCTGCCCGGATCGCATAGCGGACTTCCTCATCAGTCACCTCCGACATCAAGTCAATCGCCGCATCTCCTGGGATACCACCGAAGTTCAGCTGTGAGACTTCCTCGATCAACTCTGGGGAATGTGGAATTGCGGCGTAGAGCTGCCGGTAGTGGGCGTGAAGCACATTCCCTATGGCAGATTGGGTTACGTATCGACGCCCTTCTTGATCCGTTAGGACGTGAATCAATTTTCGGCGTCGATTTTGTCGTTCTTGGATGATATGGTACATCGACGGATGTTCATGAGGCATGCGATCAGCAGTACGAGATCGTACTATCGCTCCTTCCAAATGCCGTCGCATGAGATTGGAGATTTGGGCCTTAGCTTGGTTCATCCTTGTATGGCGCTCAGGGGAGGCTGGCATCGTGTAGCATTCTCGTAGGATCCTGTAGTAAAAGTCCATAGTGCTCTTCCTCCAGGCGACAACATCTTTGCCATACCGGATTAAAGTTTTTCGAAGAGCAGGTTTTGCACACTGGATCCACCAGGATATGGTAGACGGATACGTGGGTCGGCGTCTATTACATGTAATCCAAGTGTCTTCTATTAGAAGTCGACAGTCAGGTGAATTAAGAAGTGCCGTGTTCAGTTTCCATAAACCACGTCCGTGCCATACTGCCTGTCTTGTGAGAACAACATCACAGAAGTAAGCCTCATGGTCTGAGAAAGCAACAGGCCAGATTTCAGCCTGTCGAGTGTGTTGAATTAGGGATCGCGAGATGTAGATGCGATCCAGTCGGCTAGAGGAGTGCGCAGTGTAGTACGTAAAGCCCAAAAGATCACCGTGAACATGTCTCCACGTGCCGACAAATTGTAGCCGCGTGACGACTGTTTCCAGAGCTGCGCATGGTGAGTGACGCGGCAATTGATCCTGAGGTCGCTGGGTGCAGTTGAAGTCTCCACCCATGACCCAGTCATCGTGTGGTCCCATAAAAAGGGGTGTGACTTCATTCGCGAAGAAGGCATTGCGTTCACGACGGTAGCTGGAGCCCGACGGCGCATAAATGTTGACGATGCGTACACCAAAGAGAGTAAGGGCCATACCTCTGCCGCTGGGGGGTATAGGACATCTTCGGCAGGAAGACCTTCGCGTAAGATGATGGCAACACCACTACCGGTGTCCGAAGCGGGAGAAATATGCACCGTGAAGCCATGTGGTGGTGAAAAATCGGCGACATGCACTTCCTGAAAAAGCGCAATATCTATGTCCGCATCATAAATCATATCGCGGAGCAGCGCTAGTTTGTGGGGCGCACGAATGGTCGCGAGGTTAATCGTTGCGACACGATAATGCTGGTGTTGGAGTCCCACAGGCACAGGTGGGGCTTCTTCTTCAGGAGCGAGAGGTCGTCGATCCTGCCGGTCCGCTGAAGAGGCTGCTATTGTGGAGAGTTCGCGGGCGCGGGCGCAACCGATGGGGGTGCCCCATCATCAGCAGCGTCCACCCCAGTCCCTTCGATCTCCACGTCGTCTGCCCAGGAGACTGATACTGCGGTAGGGCATCGGCTGTGCACGTCATCCACGTGGAGAGGAGACGTAGTTGTCGTCTCATCGGATAGGCTCTCTTCAACGTCGACCTGTGGGGGCGACGGCGTCAGTAAGGAGGGGTTTTCGTTGCCAGTGGTCGCCTGTGGCGGGTCTTTCGCATCAGACTTTTGGTCATCAAAGAGCGGTTTGTCGTCCATCTTCGGGTCTGCATCCCTGGTATCCATCCGTAGAATGGATTCATCAGGGGGTGTACGGCTACGTTTCTTTCTCTTTCGTGTCGACCCTTGTTTTCTAACATGTCGTTCAGAGTCCGATTGCGGGTGGCTTTCATCTGACTCTGGACCAGTCTGAAGGAAAGCAGAAGTAGGTACCACTCCCGGATCAACGTCCATCTCAGTAGCATTTTCAGTCACAGTGCTGCGATGATTCGACAGGTTAGGATCTGGCGTCTGGGGCACCTCAGAAGGAATCTCAGGATCGGTTGCATCTACCTGATCAGACGACGTCAACGGAGCAGGAAGACTCTGTGTAGACGTGCTACCTTCCTGGGCAACCTTAGCGTATGTGACAGGGATCTGAGTCATCACCGCTGGGGACGCTTCCTCGCCGACTGGCGTCTGGATCAGGCGGCGTCGCATGCAGGCGGATCGGACGTGGCCTTCTTGTCCACAACCCGCACATGTTCGGGGTTGGCCGTCGTACATGACAATGGCTCGCACCCCGCCAATGGTCAGGTATGATGGAATATGTTTTTTCAGTTCAATTTTGACCTGACGCACACCATTAAGGACATGGTAGGTCGTGAAGGTTTGCCATTTTTCCTCTACGTAACCGATGACGTTACCGTATGGTTGTAACGCAGAGACAACTTCGTCCTTCGGCACTTCAAAAGGCAGTTCAAACACCCTAATCGTGCGTTGACCGTACTCTGCGAGTTCAAGTGTTACAGCTCCGACGTGACCATCAGAGTATTTGAACTTAAGTCCATTGGCATGGCGGCGAATAACATCTTCACACACCTCGGTGTTTGTCATTTTAATATGAACGACACTACTCGTGATCGAAAAATGGATTCCGATAACGTGGTTAGGATCTAAACGAACTTCTTCACGTATGAACGTTTCAACTTCATGTGCACGAGGTCGCGCATGTTCAGCCGGGAAGGAAACTTTTATGGTCGCACGGCGGTAAGCGCTCGACATGTTGTTCACGGTGGACGGACACAAGCCTTTAAGCTACGACGCGGAAGTAAACAACGCCTGCAGCGGAGCACTGGCCGGCGCGCGGGGCCGTCCGCACGCTGCCACGGCTGAGAGCCGACTGTATACTGGACGGTGTTTACTAGTGGTACGCTTTCTAGCTGTTTCCCAGTCATGTAAGCCGGCCCTAGTGGCCGAGCGGTTCTAGGCGCTACAGTCTGGAACCGTGCGACCGCTACGGTCGCAGGTTCGAATCCTGCCTCGGGCATGGATGTGTGTGATGTCCTTGGGTTAGTTAGGTTTAAGTAGTTTAAAGTTCAAGGGGACTGATGACCACAGCAGTTAAGTCCCATACTGCTCAGAGCCATTTTGAACCAGTCATGTAAACATACCGCTGCCGTAGAGGCACACGCAAACAGTCCAGTATCAACAACAGCTCAATTCGATTCGTGTTCAGCATTGCAGTAACATGTCACAGAGAGGCATACAGCACTTTGAAAGAGTCATGATATTGGATTTGCTTTAATCAGGTCATACACAGCAATATGTTACCGATCGGTTACATGTCACTCAAAGTGGTGTGTCTGAGGTGTACAGGAAGTACAGAGAGATAAGAAGTGTGAGCGACAGACCTCTCAGTGATCATCTTCCTATGACAACAAGAATGCACGTTCGTTTCCTCCAGCTGTCTGCTCGAAGGCGCCCACCATCAACTGCCAGAAACGTTGGAAATGACTTCTCCCGGGCAACAGGGATTCGTATCTCAGACCAAACTGTGCATAGAAGATTGCATCAGGATGGTCTTCATTCCAAAAGACCAATGAGAAGTTTTGCACTGAACCAACGGAACCGACGCAGTCGAAGGACCTGGGCTCTTGCGCATCGACATTGGACAATTGAAGAATGGAGAAATGTCGTGTTTACTGATTAGACCAGGACTGATTTGCGACTAGACTATAGACGTGTTAAAGTTTGGAGAAGCGCTAGACAACACCAGGAACTCCAATACGTACAGGAACTCGATCCGTTTGCAGGTGGAAATGTAGCAGTGTCTCGGTATCTTCAAAGATGCAACATCAACCGAATGCATTGCCCAGTACAGTCCCCAGACATGAATGCAACTGATCATACATGGAAGGTTGAAGGTGGTCGTTGCGAAGCGTCTGAATCCACCTGACAATCTTCAGGACCTCACCAAAGCTGCCATTGAGGAGTGAGACCTCATACCCCAAGATAAACTTGATGGTCTCATCCAAAGCATGTCTCGAAAAGTCTAAGAACTCATCTATGTGCAGGGAAAACATACTCACTACTAAAGAGCGATAATCATCATCATCATTATCATGAGATAAAGATTTTCACTGTTTTTGTTTTCAAGATACGCACTTGGGAGAGAGCCTGCTTTGTTTTGTAGTATTTTTTTGTAACTAACCAAAATCGTTCTTGTTTTCAGAAGGAACTGTATTTATTATGTTAATATGGTATTGTACAAACCTCAGTGGGTGTACTAAAGAAGTAATTGTAGTAAACTCTGATATTCCAAGCTTTTGTTGAGGTGTTTAGTTCACAGTCCATCAGAATTGTTGTTGTATAACAACCATGTAACTGCTGCTATTGGGAATGTGGAATTTAGTTGTACTGTAAAAATAAATGCATCTCCACATTAGTTTCGTGTTCAGCATTCCAGTAACATGTCACAGAGAGGCATACAGCACTTTGAAAGAGTCATGATATTGGATTTACTTTAATCAGGTCACGCACAGCAATATGTTACCGATCGGTTACATGTCACTCAAAGTGGTGTGTTCAGCATTGTTTTTAGCGTTGATTTGTACATCTGAAAATTGTAAATAATTCAGTCAGTGAATGTTTTTTTGTTATTGTGTAAAAAAAAGTATCTCTGCATTGAATATTACAACCAAATTGTAGCTCAAGAACCAAACAAATTGTATCTGTGAGAACTGAGTGAAAGAAAAATTCTTTACCATATGTCTTTGTTGTTGTTATTTAAAGAAAAAACCTATCCCAATTGTAAATATAAATTATGTGGAGACACAAATGACATTAGTCTTGAACATGAACGTGAAGTTTAACGTGGAAGATAACAATATATATAGAATAGTTGCATGAGATTGCGCCTATGGCACAGCACGAATCGGCTTATGGGGCAGGGGGCACGAGACCGTATCAACTTCCAAAGACATATAGCAAACATATCCAAAATTGTATCACCAGTTCTTGGGCAAAGCTGTATACTATCAAGATGGGAGCAGGGTGAGAAAAAATCGTACACAAATTGCGAGGTAAAAATTCATTTCTTTTTCATCCAACATAAAATATTTTTATATTTTCACAAGGAGATACAACACTATTTTCAAATGGCTCTGAGCACTATGCGACTTAACTTCTGAGGTCACCAGTCGCCTAGAACTTAGAACTAATTAAACCTAACTAACCTAAGGACATCACACACATCCATGCCCGAGGCAGGATTCGAACCTGCGACCGTAGCGGTCGCTCGGCTCCAGACTGTAGCGCCCAGAACCGCACGGCCACTCCGGCCGGCCACTATTTTCATACATCTTCTTCTTGAGTCGATGGAGAGCAGGACATCTGAAGAATTCCAGCTCTTGAATAGCAGCAAACTTGAAGATTCGACACATCCATGTGATCTTCTCCTCGCCTTTGACGTAGATGATGGTATCTGTGAGGTCGAATAATTAAGGTAACGTCACCATATCTTTATAGGGTATACCAGTCTCATCGCAGTGAATTCCATGGTAGAAATGCGTTAATCACTTTGCCCTCTTCTGTGTTTCAGCACTCTCCACGGGGTCCCGGGTTCGATTCCCGACGGGGTCAGGGATTTTCTGTGCCTCGAGATGACTAGGTGTTGTGTGTCTTTCATCATCATTTCATCCTCATTCACTCGCAAGTCGCCGTAGTGACGTTAAAGAACTTGTGGAGCGGCGGCCGAACCGCCCCGCGAGGGGTCTCCCGGCCATCAATGCCATACGCTCATTATTATTATTATTATTATCCCTTTCCTTAATGATCCTTCAGATATATGAAACTCTTGCATGGGAAGGTTAAAGCGTCCTGCTGTTGGATGACAATCCTAATTTCATAATTCTTGTTAAATGTATTTCATGCATAAGGTTTGTGGGAGAAGTATTCCTGGTGTATAATACTATAATGTCATATTCCGCTGGGCTAGTTATATCGAACGGTGTCACTGCTAGGTTTCAGACCTACTGATTGAAGAAACTCATAGTTAACACTTGTTATCACCTAACTGATCTGTTGTGAAGTGCCAAGCTGTGCGTTGTGCCCGTTGGTTTCATGCCTTAGGCCCTTCGTTCTCAACACGCGGATGTTGGGGGCTGCTGCCGTCGCCACTTCCGGTCCAGCAAGTTAAAGGTCGTCCCCGCCGTTTCCGGTCCAGACAGGTTTCTGCAAGCTCTCGTTCAGTGGTGGTTCTGCTGTAGCTGTGGCCGTACAATGATTTCCTGCCCACGAAAGTCGATGAATTGGTTACGCTGGTCCACAGTACGCAGCTCCAGATAGTCCAATCGTCTGAACTGGAAGTTAAATAGCGTTGGTTGGCATCTCAACGATCTTATACCCTGTTTCAACTGATGTGAAGAATCCGTAAATTGTATGAATCAAGCTATTGTTGAGGTAGGAATTTTTTGCAATGTTATACTCGACATGGATTGTGCTGACAGGAAGTATATCCACTGACTGGTCGGATCTGTAAAATTTATTGGGAACCTTTTCCAAAAGCTGTCCTTTTGTGAAACCCAGTAGCAGTCCTATTGATCCCTTCTGGTTGAAATCAGTCGTTGAGTTCGGTGTCTTTATTTCAGATTTAAGTGTATTGATTTTGCATACAGGATAATCCCTTTAGAAGACCGTTCTAAAACGTCGTTTAAATCATCAATCTCGTATGCACCAGCTTCTGTTTCCACAATTTACTTCCCACCATTAATTTATATATGAATTTTATTATTACGCTCTGTGGTATTCGGAATGCTGTTGTATATCCCCAGTCCATTCACCGCAATACTCCACTCACCGTTGCTTAAATCTATCGGTCGGAAGTAATTCGCGCGAAATATTGACGATCGTTCTTTTAAAGTCAGAGTATACGACAATGCATCTGACCCTCAACTGATGCGTGGATGCTTAATGCACCTCTTTACATATCCTTCTTCATAAACGTTAGAGGGAACTTGATGCACAGATGCCATACAAGTAAGAATTAAAGTCTCGGTAGCGATGAAAATTGTAGAACACGGGTTCTCTGACGACGAAGTATCATTGTAACTCTTCTAGTGGCTGCAGCTCTCCAAATGAGTCTAAATCGTGGACGTCTTTTGTATTTTTCTTAACATATGCCACCCAGTGGATTCCTGGTCCCCCAGTAACATAAATTCACAATCCCACGTTCTCCGTATTTCCACATAGTCTTCAGTAATGTATCCCGCATAAACACATCACTTAATTAATATTGGACGGCTGAATTTTTTCCTAACAAACTTGAGCAGGTCTGTATTTGTAAGCGCTCTATCTGGTAGTAAAGCTAACTGCTTTTTTTTAATTTATGAAGATACCTAGTCCTTTCTTGTATGGTTTCAGGTATAGTCATTTTCCGATGGCTGCTTCTTCCATCATGTGATTATGTCTTCTTGCTTTCTGTAGTTGCTCCAGGGAGTAGTTCTGTGCATTCTTGACTTCTGGAAACAGCCGCAGTAGCATCAGCAATTGAACCCATCGATGAGAGACCTATGACGGCAGGAATGAGGAAGGGGATAAATCTGCTTGATGTGTTGGGTATCGGCAGAATCTGGGGTGCTTTAACTGGTCATTAGGCTTCAGTGCGCTTTTAGGTGCATACATCGCTGTCGGGATACAGTTTTTAAACACCCATGTCCTTCTTCTTCATCAACGTCTTCTTCTTCTTCTTCAGTGCACGACATGCAGCATTCACAACTTGCCAAGCCCAATATAATTTTACCACGCATGGTTTTATCAACTGCAAATGCTGCAATGCGCTATCCTATATCAGTATCGTTTCCCACATGTAGTACCTTGTCTTTATCAGCTAAAATTCAGTCTACAGTGTGACGTCCTACGAGATCATTAGTTTTGCATATGCAATGTTGTGTTCCAGGTTCACCATGTCAAGCAGGTTAATCCCCTTACCACAACAAGCCAAACATTACTGAAGCTTTGTACCAGGTCTACAGTACTTATACGGAGGAATACGCACTTAGACTGGCAGGTTGTCAAGAACACCACTACCTCCTATAACGTGTCTTCTATTGTGCATGTTATGCTGCTGTGCTGGATGTGCTCTATGCACCGCATTATATAGCAAATCGTCAGTGGCAGTCCAGTTGTTTTGTGCTGCAGGAAAATCAAGTCATTTAAACAGAGCCTTATTCGCTCGGCGTCTTGCGAAATGTTCCATAAGAAACACATGTGGTTATGAGTTCTTTTGCGTTCCTTCTGGATAAAATCACCCTGAAATTTCAGTGTCACTGTTATTCTTTAAGATGTAAGTTCTGGGATTTGCTCTGTGCACTTTTGAAACTGTGAATATCTTACTGGACCACTTTGGGAGGTATGACTTCTCAAATGCTGTCTTGTGTTTTGAGATACACACCAAATCCCTCACATTAAATTTCTTTTTACCTGGATCCAGATACTGTATAGATGAGTCGATTATCATAAACATCCACTGGTCTCATTTTTATTGTGCTATTTTTGGTTTGGTTATACTGTGCAGTTATTTCTGGGAGGATATCCATCCATTTGTATGAACCATAGAGATTAAAGTGCATCCACATCTGACTTTTTATTGTTCTGTTCAGAACTCCCACGATACTAACCTTCAGGTGGGTGAATGTTGAGAAGTGATGTATTCCATACTGCTGCATCGCAGTCTTGAAATACCTACTGTAATATTCTCCACCATGATCGGTTTGGAGGTTGTCCATGCACCGATTCATCCTTGTCTGCAACAAATGCTCAAACACCTCTGCAACATCTCTCATTGTTTTAACAGGTAAGGCCCAGGCAAATTTCGAGTATGTATCAATAATCATTAAAATATATATCTGAATCCATTATGTGCATGTGAATATTCTCGTATATCTACAAGGTCAGCCTGCCATAACCACCGAAATCTTTAGACATAACATGCCTACAAGGGTATGTTTTGCGTGCTGGTTTGTGCAGTTCTCTCTAAGCTCAGAGATTACTGAAACAACCTCATTAGAATGAGTAGTATTACCAACAGCAGCTGATGCCATGAGCAGTCGCAGTCAATCTATTAGCTCATTGGAATCGTTGTAGTATACAGTATATACTGTGGGAGTTGATTGCTGACTCTTTTACTCTGGATGTCAATACCATTAACAATACTATATCGAGCATCTAATATAGGTTTTATAATGGTTCTGTATTTCGCAGTGCAATGGTTTACCACCTTCCTCTGTGTGCAGTATTTCACCACAAATCTCCTGATCTTTGGGTGAATAATTTACAGTATCTGTGGGATTTAGGAAAATGAGGTTCATTAAACCAATTGTTCTTTGAAATTCAATATCAGCTGTCTGTATTGCTTTTTAATTTAAACATACAGACTGCATGCCCAACATGTGTGGTTTTCACCACCGACACTGATTTTTTTGTCCATCCTAGCACTGCTGTGATGGTTAACGAAATCAGCAATGCTGTCGTCATTGTGGAATTTTGCTGAGAGTTCATCGAGAGATTCGGTAACAGTTTTAACGGTTTCTCTCAGTGACTGCTGTTGATCCAAATGTCCTAACCTTAGCAGTCATAATTTCTCTCATACAGCCTTCTGTGCTACAATGACTTTATGCTTGGTCGACATCTTGTTATGCACTAAGTGGACTCCTTCGCAGGGTGCACCTTACATACATTCTGTCCAATTCTATCAATCTTTACAGTTAAGTTATGTACAAGTACACTCATTTCAGTTCTATCGACCTTTACAACTAAGTCGTCTACTTCCTTTCTCAGAATGTCCTGGATGTACATCTCTAGTTCCTTAACCCTAGCATCTAAGTCATAAATCAGTCTCAGAAGGGTCTGGAGACATGTATCTAGCTCCTTAACTTTATGTCTAAGAGTTGAAATTTGCATGTATGCATAGACTCATTCTCTATCTATGCACACCTATCCTCTCGGACTGACTGCCTGGCATACTCCTGAACTTGGCCATGGCGTGATGTAAGCCAACATACCCACCACTTTTTTCATATCTATATGTAAAGAAGCTTCTGGAAGTTCCATCTGTACCTACCATCATTCAGGTTTCTTGGTTTATCAACAATGAGAAACTCATGCTATGTGTGATTCTAGTAATCTGCACATATCTTCACAAAATCACTGGATGGCATATCAGTTTCTACATGCACCTGGTAAATATGTTTTAAATTCAAATTGTCTTGTTTGAAAGTTACAGTGAGATTTGCACACTAACTGTTTTGGGAATCTAGAATGTGTTTGACATTAATAAAATAAGTCAACATCCATATGACGACTAAAATAGAAATATCATAGAATTTGATGTTGGTTTTCCCCAGCAACATCATCAAATATACACACAGTGCTTGGCTGTACTTTTTCTAATTGAGGGATTTGACTGCTTTGATTGAATGTCATGTATGTTACACCATCGACATCTTGAAGTATCTTTTTCAGTAACTGGTACTTGGACTGAAACAGTATTTCTGAAAATACACATACATGCTCAAACTGGACTCTCTCTGGATGTGTAAGCAGCGGCATGGTAACATCTGTCTCGCAGCAGTTGGATGGACCTACAATTATCGCTCATATATTATCACGTAGGAGTATCCCAGTCTTCTGCTTCTTCTTCCAGTCTTCTTCTGCACCATCACAGGACCAGTCACTTACAACAAAGTCCTGATTTTCATTCACTCCGCCATGATGATGACTACATCAGGTTTTGATGAGCAATGAGTTTTTATGGAAAATATGCGTCTTTAGCTAAGGTACAGGGTATATATACACCTGAAAAGTTTCGCCTAGCATTCAATTTAACAATGACTGAAAAATTTGTCTGTGGTGACGAGGTGAATCAGACAGCTTGGCGCTGCTGCAGTATTCTAGACATTGCTGTGAAAATACTGGTAACAGTAACATTATTGTGGGAGGTATGAACAAAATAAAAACACGGCTTGTGGTAATATACATACTTCTATTCAACAGTCATATACAGGATGCACTACATCAAAAAAAAGAAAAAAATGGTTCATTCATCTTCATACCTGTACAAAATTTAGCAGGTAAAGCTTTCTTGTAAGCACAGAATTTAGCGTGTATTTCTGTCAGACTGATGGGTAGTCCTTCACCTTCTTTTTTTGACACAATATTAAAGCAACGTTCTAAATCATATGCATGCACACTATACATATGGAGATACTTCACAATGTCTTTATACACAGTTTGAACACATGGAACCCCACGGATCAGTTTTTCCAACACACAGGATTGCACTATCCATAGGCCAAATATGTTTGTAACGGTGGAGTGTTACAGATAAATGGATCGACCTCCATATCTCACCATCAGTGCTGCACCATCATACAATGATATTATAGATAGCATAAAGGCAGCATAGTAAATGTCAAGGAGTGGACGAGATGGACAGCACTCAGAGGTCACCTGTTGATCCATTTAAGGTTCGGCATAACACAGCTCATCCCATTTCAATTCCAAAACTGCACTTTAATATTTCTTGATGCATTTTGAATGTCTAACACAACATGCCAATCGCTGTCTACTGATGCTTCTACATCAATATTTAAGCGCTTTGAATCGCTAGCTGTTAAATTATAAGCTGAAGTGAAAACCAGTAGAGCACTGGGAAGAAATGACAGCTTGTCATCCATCACATCAACATTCTGTCCTTGCAGTAACACTGAAAAGATCTTGCATGGTGTTTATAAAAACATTCAGCAGTCTATATCGTATAAAATATTTCTTTATCGAAGACAACTGGTTTCAACAGACTTTGCTGCCATCTTCAAGTCTTAAAAATCTTTTTGTTGTGGAACCTGTTCATTTTACCTCGAATCTCAAGCAAGTTGTCAAATGGATAAAAATCAGCACAATAAAAGGTTTCTCATAACTACAATATTTAGAAACATAAAGCACCTTGTGCTAAAGGCCATGTCCATATATACAGAATAACGAAAGAAATGGGTACACGTGCCTAATATCGCGTAGGGCCCCTGGGAGCATGCAGAACTGCCGCAACACAATATGCCATAGACTCGACTAATGTCTGAAGTAGTGCTGGAGGGAATTTACACCATGAATATGTTTTGGTTGGCAGGAGAGCCAACACCATGTTACTAGAAGGAGGCCGAAAGGCACGCGTTTTAGCTCACGCAGGCTGGCGTGAGGTCTGGAACAGGACAAGAAAATTAGAATTTAGAAAAAACGGACGTAGCTCGTGGAATACTTAACTTTAATCCATTAATGAAGAACGCCGGTCTTGATGCTACATGATTTAATATCAATAGTAACTGATAATGGCGCCTTGCTAGGACGTAGCAAATTTCGTAGCTGAAGGCTATGTTAAACTATCGTCTCGGCAAATGAGAGCGTATTTTGTCAGTGAACCATGGCTAGCAAAGTCGGTTGTAGAACTGGGGCGAGTGCTAGGAAGTCTCTCTAGACCTGCCGTGTGGCGGCGCTCGGTCTGCAATCACTGATAGTGGCGACACGCGGGTCCGACGTATACTAACGGACCGCGGCCGATTTAAAGGCTACCACCTAGCAAGTGTGGTGTCTGGCGGTGACACCACATTCCTCCCCCGCAAATCGGCGTACGGTTGTGGTATAAGGCTTCCGCCCGCCGTGGGGAGGACCCCATGTTGACTTATGCGACGAGGTGGGGAGCCTAACAACAGGCGGGGCTGTGCCACCCGCACCCTGCCATTCGGACCGCGGGGAGCTAGGAAACGCCTGAAAACCTGCTCCAGGGTGCACGCCAACATGCGGTGTATGCGCCCGCAGAGAGACAGGAGGGGCCAAAGGGTCGACCTCCATCGGGCCGGGGCACCCGACGGGCGAAGACGACATATGGTCTGGAGCGGGCAAGAGTTCCATGTCGGAGGACAACTGGTCACTGCGATCGGCAGCGCGTGACCCAGGGAGGCGCCCACCGGTTGCAGCGACACGTCCACTGGGGTCGTCGCCGGCGGGAGAACAGGTGGCGGCGGCGGCGGCGCGTCGCCATGGGGCAAAATGGAAGGCAGCGTCGGTAACACCTGGGGCTGAGGCGAGCCAGTAGATGGGTCCCCAGGGCGCTGACCGGTCGGCACCGTCGCTGAAAGCAGACGGCGAGCGGCAGATCCCTTGCGACGACAGAGGCGCAGCTGGTTGAGATGCCGGCGCACCTCACCAGAGGCCCCCAAAACCAGATACATAGCGCGTCCGAGGCAGCGAAGAATGCGCCCTTCGAGCCAACGCCGTGAACCTCGGTAGTGACGATAGTAGACAACTTCGCCTGGAGCAAAAGCAGGTGTCTACTGCTGCACAGGAACCTGATGCGGCGGATGTAGCAAAGACATCAAGGTTCGATGATGACGACCGTGGAGCAACTGAGCCGGCGAGCGACCATCTCGGGGCTGAGAGCGATACGAGGACAAAAAGAGCAATAACGCGTCCTCCCGAGAATGCGACTCTTTTAACTTCAACATCTGTGACTTGAAAGTCCTGACCAATAATTCAGCGGCACCGTTTGACTGTGGCGAAAACGGAGCGGATGTCAGATGTTGAATACCATTGCCCTTGCAGAATGACTGAAATTCTGCGGACATGAATTGTGGGCCATTGTCGGAAACAATAGTCTGTGGAAGACCTTCAATGCAAAAGATAGCAGATAACGCTTGGATGGTGGCAGATGACGTCGTGGAAGACATCCGGACAACAAAAGGAAAATTACTGAATGAATCTACCACAACCAACCATCGAGCATTCCAGAATGGACCAGCAAAATCGATGTCTAAGCGTTGCCAAGGGGAAGTGGCTTTTGGCCATGCAAAGAATCTCCGCGGTGGTGCTGATTGTTGTTCGGCACACACCATGCAAGAAGAGCACATATTCGTAATCGCGGCATCGTTTCCGAACCAAGTACAGTGCTGACGAGCAAGTTGTTTCGTTCTCACTATACCCCAATGTCCTTGGTGGAGAAGCTGTAAGACAGAGGACTGTAACGAACGTGGGACCACGACCCTGGACTGATCATTATCAGAACGCAACAGCAAAACACCACGTCGAACAAAAAGTCTCTCCTGGTGAGCAAAAAATCGGCGAACCAACAGATCCCCGATCCGTGACTTTGACAAGAGCCATTGCGTAGCAACAAAACGCAGAACGGTAGCAAGGACAGGGTCGGCAGCTGTGGCAGTAGCTACACTACGAAAATAAATCGGAAACGATTCGACCACGGCATCGGTTTCCCAATCAATGAACATGCAAGCAAGTTCAGAGGAATCGAATGCTCTGTCCTCAGCAACAGGCAAACGGGACAACGCATCGGCGTTTCCGTGCTTAGCAGTGGACCGATACAAGATATCGCAGCGGTACTGCGAGAGGAAAATAGACCAGCGAATGAATTTCTGCGCTGTACGTGGAGGTACAGGCTTGTTCGGATGAAAAAGCGATGTCAAAGGTTTGTGGTCTGTGATGATGGTAAAGTGACGACCATACAAGAAATCATGAAACTTTGTAACACCAAATACGAGAGCCAATGCTTCTTTCTCGATCTGTGAATAATTTCTTTGCGCAGACGAGAGCAATTTGGACGCAAAGGCAATAGGGCGATCGTGCGATCCATCTTTGTGCGCAAGCACAGCACCGATCCCGAAATCCGAAGCATCCACCATCAACAAAAGGGGCTTCTGGGGATCGAATGGCGTAAGGCAAGTATTGGAAAGCAACGCCAATTTCAACTGGCGAAAGGCGCGTTCGCATTCCGTCGTCCAGACGAACGGGACACCTTTACGGCGTAAGCGATGAAGCAGAGCTGAAATGGAAGAGGCATGCGGCACATATTTATGATAATAGTTGATTTTTCCCAGCACACTCTGTAGCTGCTTCAAATTCTGCGGCGAAGGCGAGTCTTGTATGGCACGGAGTTGCTCGGGACTAGGATGTATGCCTTGGGCATTGAGTACATGTCCCAGGTAGGGCAAGTCACGAGCAAAAACCACACATTTGTCCTTCCGCAAGCGAAGACCATTTTGTGCAAGACCTGAAATAATGTTCTGATATTGGGGCCGGAGATCACAATATCGTCCAGATGGTTTGCTGCAGTAGGGACCGACGCACAAACAGTTTGGAGATATTCCTGAAACAATGCAGGGGCCTATGCACACCCGAATGGCAGTCGTTTGAATCGATACAAACCAAGAGGCGTGTTAACCACCAAAACGCGCTGGGAGTCTTCGTCCACCGGTATTTGCAAGTACGCATCTGCTAGGTCCAACTTCGAAAAATATTTACCCGGGCACAGTTTGTCAAAAAGATCTTCCGGGCGGGGTAAAGGAAAAGTTGCAATCACTAGTTGTGGATTCACTGTTGCCTTGAAGTCCACACAAAGTCTCAGTTTTCCGGAAGGTTTTGGCAAAATTACTAAGGGTGATGCCCAGAGAGAAGCCTGCACACGTTCAATTACACCTTGTGATTCCAAATCGTGTAATGTTTTTGCGACCTCATCACGCAATGCGTGGGGAACATTGCGCGCTCTGAAAAATTTCGGTTGCGCGTTTACTTTCAGTTCCAAATGTGCTTTATAGTTCGTAGTGCAACCAAGGCCCGGTGCAAAAATGTCTGCAAATTCTTCACATAGACGAGAAACACTGGCTGAAGGCATAGTCTGGTTCACTGATAGGACCTGATTTACTATAGACAAGTTAAACAACTGAAATAAATCGAAACCAAACAAGTTCACTGCAGAAGAAGAACGAAGGACATAAAATGACACATGTTTTGTTTGTCCTTTGTATGTTGCAAGAAGGCTGCACTGTCCTAATACAGGGATATCTTGACCTGAATAACTAGTTAACTTAACATTTGCGGCACGCAGCGGAGGTGTGCCCAGCTGTTTGTACGTGTCTTGATTGATCAGTGAAACTGCAGCTCCGGTATCAAGCTGGAATGGTATCACTTTGCCGTCAATGTCCAAGTCTACAAAAAGTTTATTGTCCTGCTGACAACAAGAGCGACTGTCTCGTGCAACGTGAACTGACACTGGTACATAATCACTTGCGACTTGACGGGATTTCCAGCGATGTCGATGCACACTATTTGTGGGACGAACACAGTCACTGTTAGAGAGAGTGGCACTAAGCGGAGTGGAATGAACTACATGAATTTCCATGGGCGAAGTTTCACGAGCCTGAGTATCCTTGGTTCGAATTCGGCGTGAAGCAAAGGGCCTGGAATGGTTGTGAGGTTCCGATCTGAGCTTTTTCTGGCAAACACTCTGAACATGTCCTTTTTTATTACAGAAAAATCAAATAGCCTGGCGTGACGGGCAATTCTCACGCGAATGTCTAGTAGCACACTGCGGGCATGGTTTTAGCACTGCATTTGCTTGCCTGCGCGCCACATGTGGCTGAGAGCCTGGCGGCAGCGGTGCGGCCGGGCACGAGGGCTGTTTACTGCTCCGTGCAGCTCGCCCGGCGGGCCGGTTAACCTGACACACGGCTGGTGAAGTTTCAAATGATTCCTGAGCAAAGTCAAGTGTGACCTGGCGATCCAATATGTCCATCACTTGTTGAAGGGAGGGATTGACTAGTTTCAAAATCTGTTCCCGTATACGAACATCAGAAACGTTCTGTGCAATTGCATTACGTACCATAGTATCTGAATAAGGGAGTCCACATTGACACTCAAAAGGACAATCCCTAGTAAGGCCTTGCAAAGTTGCAACCCACTCCCGATTAGTCTGACCTGCCGTACGTTTTGTACGAAAGAAGGTATACCTTTTCGCAACTACATTGACTGATTCTTTGAAGTATGCATCTAATGCAGACAAAATTTCGTCGTAGGACAGAGTTGCTACATCGCGTGTTGGGAAATAATTTGACTATCACACGGTACATGTGGACGCCAACCGATGATAACAAAAAAGGCTGCCGCTCGTTACCTTGAATTCTGTAGGCGGCGAGATGGAATCCAAATTGGCGTGACCACTCCGTCCAGCTTTCCAGTGCAGCATAAAAAGGTCGAAAAGTTGGTGCAACAGCGTGTTGTGGCGGCGTTAGCGGTGGAGCGGCGGCTGCCGCATCGTTTTGCATTGCCCGTTGACCCTGGACGAGCTGTCCAAGGGCATTCAGTAAGGCCTGCGTCTGCTGATTCTGTAAGCGATAAAATTCGGACAGTACATCTGGAGATTGTGGCGAAGCCATTACACAAGTAAATCAGGGCAATATCGATAACAACGCGGTTGTGCCTCGTCGCCAAATGTTTTGGTTGGCAGGAGAGCCAACACCGTGTTACTAGAAGGAGGCCGAAAGGCACGCGTTTTAGCTCCCGCAGGCTGGCGTGAGGTCTGGAACAGGACAAGGAAATTAGAATTTAGAAAAACGGATGTAGCTGGTGGAATACCTAACTTTAATCCATTAATGTTTAACGTAGATATTGTCTGTACATTATTTACAATATCAATAGTAACTGATAATGGCGCCTTGCTAGGTCGTAGCAAATTTCGTAGCTGAAGGCTATGTTAAACTATCGTCTCGGCAAATGAGAGCGTATTTTGCCAGTGAACCATCGCTAGCGAAGTCGGTTGTAGAACTGGGGCGAGTGCTAGGAAGTCTCTCTAGACCTGCCGTGTGGCGGCGCTCGGTCTGCAATCACTGATAGTGGCGACACGCGGGTCCGACGTATACTAACGGACCGCGGCCGATTTAAAGGCTACCACCTAGCAAGTGTGGTGTCTGGCGGTGACACCACAGAATCCTGCAGGGCTGTCCATAAATCTGTAAGAGTACGAGGGGGTGAAGATCTCTTCTGAACAGCACATTGCAAGACATCCCAGATATGCTCAGTAATGTTCATGTCTGGGGAGTTTGATGGCCAACGTAAGTGTTAAAACTCAGAAGAGTGTTCCTGGAGCCAATCTGTAGTAATTCTGGACGTATGGGGTGTCGCATTGTCCTGTTGGAATTGCCCAAGTCCGTCGGAATGCACAGTGGACGTGACTGGATGCAGTGATCAGACAGAATGCTTGTGTACATGTCACTTGTCAGAGTGGTATCTAGACGGATCCAACTGCACACGCCCCACACCATTACAGAGCCTCTACTAGCTTGAAAAGTCCCCTGGTGACATGCAGGGTCCATGGATTTATGAGGTTGTCTCCATACTCCTACACGTCCATTCGTCCGATACAATTTGAAACGAGACTCGCCCAACCAAGCAACATGTCTCCAGTCATCAACAGTCCAATGTCGATGTTGATGGTCCCAGGTGAGGCGTAAAGCTCAGTGACATGCACTCATCAAGAGTACATGGTTGGGCCTTCGGCTCTGAAAGCCCATATCAATGATGTTTCGTTGAGTGGTTTGCATGCTGACATTTGTTGATGGCCCAGCATTGAAATCTGCAACAATTTGCGGAAGGGTCGCACTTCTGTCATGTTGAATGATTCTTTTCAGTCGTCATTGGTCCCGTTCTTGCAGGATCTTTTTCCCAGCGGAGCGATGTCAGAGATCTGATGTTTCACCGGGTTCCTCATATTCAGACTACACTTTTGAAACGGTCATACAGGAAAACACCCACTTCATCGCTACCTAGGAGATGCTGTGTCCCATCGCCCGTGCGCCGACTACAACACCACGTTCAAATTCACTGAAATCTTGATAACTGCCATTGCAGCAGTAGTAACCGATATAACAACTACGCCAGACACTTGTATTATATAGGCGTTGCTGACCACAGCGCCGTACACTGCCTGTTTACATACCTGTGTATTTGAATACGCATGTCTATACCAGTTTCTTTGGCACTTCAGTGTATATATCGACCGCAGTTGCTAGTTACATGAAAAAAATATCATACACAGTAGCACATCTGTTTACACATGCTGGACATGTTCTAAACAGTGATGCAAGTAAAACAGATCGCGCCTTCAGTACTCTCCAAATGGGAAAATACGATGGTGCATATTGCTGAGACCAGTAATGATCTTCACCGTGTGGTGTAGTGCCCCCAGCACAGTTCTACTGAGAGTCAGGGTGTGTCTGGGTGTCTTCATTGGCGAGTAAGATGGCTAACAGCAGCTTGTTGTCCTGCTCCAACATGCTGATCAGATGTGCTGCAGGATCCCATTGTGTTGCTGATGCTGCTGGACCAAACAGGCTGAAGGACGCTGCAGATCCTGACAAGTCAGCAGCAGAGGCTGCTGCTAGTCTGGACATGAACAAAGAAGAAGAAGAAACAATAAGAATACACAGACAAAGAGATGGAGTTGAACAAAGACACTGAGTTACACTATATGTACTAACTTTTACACTTTTTCTATGAGACGACAGCTCAACACAGACTAAGCGATTTAGGGGTTGGAGCCAATTAGAACGCTATTGCCACCTGGTGGTGTTTCAAAGTCGACCTCAGTAGCAGCCCTACCTCTGCAGTGTGCAAATATGCACACTCAGCACTCTGCATCCCTGCGGACCGACATATGCGTGGGTGACCCAGAATGGGAGCTAATATATCACACTTCTTCCATTCCTTGGTACTTACAGTAATTACATCATGGAAAGTGGGGCCGAGGGGTGTAGATGTGAGCTCTAGCCGAGTGGGGCAACTCTGTCTCCTGCAAACTGGTTAAATAAAGAATATGTAAACTGAATTGAAAAATACATTATTGACATTGATTTGAATTTCGTATTGTCAGATCCTTCCTCTAAAGCAGCTCAGCACAGATTTAACCTTTTTCCTGTCAAGTTCCAGATAGGGGATGGGAGGAGGAAGTGGGGGAAGAGGGAGGGCAGGCAGGGGGATTTCGCAGAAGGGGAAAAGAGGCTCAAAACTGAACTAGGGAGGTGATGACAAAAGTGTCCCTTTTTGCAGAGGGTGGGGGGAGGAAGAAGGGGAGTGGGGAACATTAGAAGGACAGATTATCAACCCCCAAGGGTCATGAAACACTTAGTAGAACAATAGGTTAAGGGGAGGGCTCTAATTAATTGAAAAATTTAATTAATCAGCATACTGATTTGATATCAAGTGCTCCAGGATCGGCTTTATTCCACTATTTACACTCTGCCATCATTGACTCGACTGCCTGGCCAGGGAGTCCAGTCACTGCCTGGTCGGCCAAGGCTTGAACTGAAGCCCTCCGCCGGCCATTGTGGCCGAGCGGTTCTAGGCGCTTCAGTCTGGAACCGCGCGTCCGCTACGGTTGCAGGTTCGAATCCTGTCTTGGGCATGGATGTGCGTGATGTCCTTAAGTTAGTTAGGTTTAAGTAGTTCTAAATTCTAGGGGACTGATGACCTCAGATGTTAAGTCCCATAGTGCTCAGAGCCATCTGAACCATTTTTTTGAAGCCCTCCTATCCACTGAGTCACTAGGGCACTCAGCAGCACCGGTCACCTCCAGCAGACAATAGTCTGGGCTTCACTCCTTGCACGTCTACGCCAGTCACTTGCCATGGGTGGATGGGTCTCAGCAGTGTCCCACTCAGCGGAGTGGGTCTCAGCTGTTTTGCCCCTCAGCAGACCATCTCAGCCCATCGCATCAGCCTTGACACACCTCAGCCACTGGCTGGGACTATCTACAGAACAAGGTCATGCCTCATCTGGGCCGTCCTGAGTATAACAGCGTCTGGTGTCCTACTATAATGCTTCACTATCATGGGGTCCTTGGTCCAGGCCCACTTTCCAGCCATGGCCCAATGTGGGCTTGAGCTTTTAATAAATTAATAAATGGATTATGGTGTTTCTGAGAGACTTCTGACTCATCCGTCCATCCTTTAACAGAGCTCGCGCGCGCACACACACACGCACACGCACACACACACACACACACACACACACACACACACACACACACACACACACACACACACCGTCTGCAGGTGGAAAGAAAATTCGTAGTGTCATTTGTAAGGAAACATCTCGGAATTTGCCTTAAACGATTAAGGTAAACCATGGGAAACCTAAATTTTAATGGCCAGTTGGGAATTTGAACCACTGACCTCACGAATGCGAGTCCAGTGTCTGTCACAGTTCTACATCAGTCGGCGCCACGGCAAAAGTTGCCTTGAACAACAAAAATTTGATGACGGGGTCACAGTCGACTATAGTACAATATGACAGCGGATAGACGAATCACACTGCAGTTGACCGCAAGAAGTTCAGTGCTGGATAACAACAGTAGGCGAGCAACTGCTATATTCAGACAAAGTCTGCTCACCAGACGTTACAAGACATAAATTTATACGCTGAGGAACACCGCCATTGGATGCTCGAGGCAAAAAAAAAAGAGCTCACCTGGACTGCTGAGTCACATTACACGTAGGTACACACCGATGGCAGCATATGAGTCTGCTGAAAATTTCCTGGAGCGATGCGTCGCACATAACAAGGCACCGCTCAGGTTACAGATATTAACATGGGATAGAGTGGACTTCCTGCTATGTTTGTCATCATCTCACATCGGCGAGTGATAGATAAACCTATTGCCCGATCGTGTGTATTCGTTTTTCCATCTAGAGCACCTTGTAGGTCACTTCTGTCTTTAGCAAGACATTGTGTCACCTTATCGCTCCCGGTTTGTGCCAGATCTGTTTGAGGTATACTCCACGCACATGTGAGGGTTTATGAGGCCTTCCAAGTTGAGTGACTTTAATCGTGGCTTGGAACGAGCTCCAATGAATTTCCAAGAATATTGAACGGCAGTAAGATGACAATGGGTCAGGATGGCCCCGAACAAAAAAATGGTTCAAATGGCTCTGAGCACTATGGGACTTAACAGCTGTGGTCATCGGTCCCCTAGAACTTAGAACTACTTAAACCTAACTAACCTAAGGACATCACACACAGCCATGCCCGAGGCAGGATTGGAACCTGCGACCGTAGCAGTCGCACGGTTCCGGACTGCGCGCCTAGAACCGCGAGACCACCGCGGCCGGCTACCCCCGAACACTTTTTATGTATAGAAGTTCATACGACCACAGGACGCTGACGTCATCAGGATAAAAGCGGATACCTGTTGATCACTAGAGTGTATTTGATTCGTCACTGATGTTTGTGGACGGCAATGGCAAAGAACTGACACTATTTTCATCGCTCTGTTCTATTATCGTTTACACTTGTTCACTTAGCCACCAGCTCCCGTCTAAACGTTGCATACATGTTGTCAGTGTTTAAGGGATACTCTGCATAGCGAGGTAAGAACAATAAGTAACCCGGCCCTGGCAGAGCTCCTATAAGATTTTGCATCGTGTATGTGCTGCGAGATTAGCGACTGTCTTAATCCATATACAGGGTGATTGTAATTAAACTTTCAAACCGCTGTAGAGATAACACCACTGGTCAGAATGACGTCAAATTTCAACGGAATATTATCGGAGAAGGGGGAAACGTGTGGCACAAGAAAAATAAGTAGTTACAAAAGGTAGCAATAGGTGGCACTGTAAGCATCATAATTTAATATTGGTCGACTACAAATGACAAATGAATCATACAACAATGCCTAAGGTGTACGTTTGACGTTAAAATGTACTACTCAGTATGCATGGGTGTACAGGTGTGATACTGTAAGTTATGTAAGCCCATCCACCACGGCAAGGTCATATCACATCGGCTGAAAAAAATCGGTTTTTAATTGTCCTGAGGCCAAAAACCGCATAAAAAGCATGAATCAAAATCAGATCGAATTATTAATTTCCGTGTGATTGGCGCAAAACATGTTCAATATTCTGTCCACCGTTTTCTGCAACAAGTTCAAATTGAGAAACAGCATGTTCCACAACTGATCGAAGTGTTTCCTGGGTCACGTTCAGAATGGGTTGCGCAATGCGTGCCTTCAGTGCAGCTAAGTTTGCAGTCGGAACACTGACACAACATCTTTTCAGACAGTCCCACAGCCAGAAGTCACACGGATTAAGATCAGGTGATCGGGACGGCCAGGATGTAGGGAAATGGCTGCTGATAATTCTAGCATTTCCGAAATGGCGTTTCAGCAGCTGCTTGACTGGATTTGCAACGTGTGGAGGTGCGCTATCTGCATAAAAATGATCCCATCCACACATCCACGCTGTTGGAGAGCTGGAATGACGTGGATGTGCAAAAGACACTCATAGCGCTTACCAGTGACGGTACAGGTAACAGGACGGACCGGAAGCACCTGTCTCTTCGAAAAAATATGGCCCTATGATAAATGATGCCGTAAACCCCGCACCCCACAGCAGCCTTTTCGGGATGAAGTGGTACTGGTTGATTTGCATGTGGATTTTCCGTTGCCCATATACGACAATTCTGTGTATTGGCATATCCTGTCAGATGGAAGTGGGCTTCGTCTGCCTACAAAATCTTCCACGGCCAATCATTGTCCACTTCCACGCGAGCAAGAAATTCTGAAGCAAAGGTCTCTCTTGCTGGCAGGTCAACAGGAAGCAACTCGTACACATGGGAAATTTTGACTGGATAGCAAAGAAGGATGTTTTTTAGGATTTTTCAACGTGCTCACCGGTATGTCCAATGTTCGGGCAATTCTCCGTTCACTGCCCGTTTGCACACCACCACTCGTCTCCCGCAGTGCTGTGGCCACTGCTTCCACTGACGTCGAATCAATTCGTTTCCTTCCTCTACCAGGTTGCACATCAAAAGAACCCGTCTTTCCGAGTTTCCTAATCATTTTCTCCAGACCCACGGCCTTTTTTCAGACCCTTCAGTGTCCGGAACTTCTGCAGAGCAACGTGTGCACAGTCATCATTCTTGTAATACAGCTTTACAAGCAGAGCGCGATCCTGCATTGAAACAGTCATGACGAACGTCGCAGACGTAAAAGGAGGAAAAGCCGTGTACTCGGGGTGTTTATACCAGCTTCAATGGGTCGTGCGCATGACAGGTGTTTTCATTTACATATTCTGACACATACAGCACCATGTATTGATCAATTTTCACACTATTTTTTTTTATTCTGCCGTAGGTTTTCCCCCTTCTCCGATAATATTCCGTTGCATTGAGACGTCATTCTGACCAGTGGTGCTATTTCTACAGAGTTTTGAAAGTTTAATTACAACCACCCTGTACACAGAGAACCTCTCAAGCAGCGAACAGATTTGTGTGACTAGGAAAGAGCGCATATGAGGCCTGTTTGCAAATGAAAGGGCAAATGAATGGGTGCGCAGTCGTACAAGTCAATATCGCTAACGTCCGTCCGTTGATAAATCCTGTAGTACATTATAAACTCGAACATAACGACGTGCCTGGGGGGAAAAGATTATTCTCTAAAAGAGCCAGATCGGATTCAAGAGAAATCAGCCGCGTGATTCGCAGCTTTATTTATTCATACACGATATCATGCAAACATCTACATCTACATACCTACTCCACAAGCCACCGTACCGTACGGTGCGTGGCGGAGGACATCCTGTATCACTACTAGTCCTTGACCTTTCCTGTTCGACTCGCAAATAGAGCGAGAGAAAAACCACTGTCTATATGCCTCTGTACAAGCCCAAGTCACTCTGATCTTATCTTCGTGGCACTTAGGCGAAATGTACGTTGGCGGCAGTGGAATCGTTCTGCAGTCAGCTTCAAATGACGGGTCTCTAAATTTTTTCAATAGTGCTCGTCGAAAAGAACGTTACCTTCCCTCCAAGGATCCCCAATTGGGCCGCGCGGCTACTTCGCGCGGTCTAGGGCGCCTTAAAAGGTTCGCGCTGCTTCACCCGTCGGAGGTTCGAATCCTCCCTCGAGCATGGGTGTTTGTGTTGCCCTTAGCGTAAGTTAGATTAAGTAGTGTGCAAACCTAGGGACCGATGACCTCAGCAGTTTGGTCTCATGGGAACTTAAAAAAAAAATTAAAAAAAAGAAAAACACATTTGAGTTCCTGAAGCATCTCCGATCTCCGTGACACCTGCGTCTTGTTCGAACCTACCGGTAAAGAATCTAGGTAGCACGCCTCTGAATTACCTCGATGGCTTCCTGCAATCCGACCTGGTATGGATCCCAAACACTCGATCAGTACTCAAGAATAGGTCGCACTTGCGTCATATATGCGGTCTGCTTTACTGATGGACCACACTTTCCTAAAAGTCTCCTAATAAACCAAAGCCGACCATTCGCCTTCCCTGCTACAATCCTTACGTACTCATTCCATTTCATACTGCTTTGCAACGTTGTACCTAGATATTTAATCGATGTGACTGTGTCAAGCAGCACGCTACTAATGCTGTATTCGAACATTATGGGCTTGTTTTCCCTACACATCTGCATTAACCTACATTTTTTTACGTTTAGAGCTAAATACCGTTCATCACACCAACTAGAAATTTTATCCAACTCACCTTGTATCCTTCTACTGTCACTCAACACGACACCTTACCGTACACCACAGAATCCTCAGCAAACAGTCGCAGACTGCCGCTTGCCCTGTCCGCCAGATCACTACATATATGTAAAATCACATAGTTCCTATCACATTTCCCTGAGGCACAGTTGATGATGCCCTTATCACTGATGAACACTCGCCGTCGACAACAACGTACTGGGTCCTATTACTTAAGAAGTCTTCGAGCCACCCACATATCTGGGAGACTATTCCGTGTGGTTGTACCTTCGTTAACAGTCGGCAGTGTGGCACCGGAAATCTAGGAATATGGAATCCGCCTGTTTTCCTTCATCTATAGTTCGCAAGATATCGTGCGAGAAAAGAGCAAACTCAGTTTTGCACAAGCGATGCTTTGTAAAACCGTGACGATTTGTGGACAGAAGCTTTTCCAAAATTCAAATGGATCAAATGGCTCTAAGCATTATGGGACTTAACATCTGAGGTCATCAGTCCCCTAGGCTTAGAACTACTTAAACCTAACTAACCTAAGGACATCACACACACCCATGCCCGAGGCAGGATCCGAACCTGCGACCGTAGCAGCAGCGCGGATCCGGACTGAAGCGCCTAGAACCGCTCGGCCACAGTTGCATTCGAACAGATAATGTGTTCAAGGATCCTGCAGCAAACCGAAGTTGAGGATATTGGTCTGTAATTTTGAGGGTCCCTTCTTTTACCCTTCTCGTATACAGGCGTCACCTGCACTTTTTTCCAGGTACAAGGATAACAAGTAAATTACGTCCTCCTATATTTCCACATAAGTTCAATATTGCACCAAACTGTTGACTAATAACCGAGAGACGATCATACAAGGTCTCTCCACAGACAAGTCATTGACTGAATGAAATTTTGACTTACAGAACACAGTATGTTATACTGGGCCATAAATGGTCAACAGAAATGAAATCAACTACTACTGTGCTTCTAGGTATCATAATAGGACCACCACTAACGATTTATCATACAGCACAAACAGCACTATCATATTGTTCGCTGCAGGAAAGTATTGTCGGTAGATGATAGTAAGGAAACACAAAAAGTCTTGTACAACATTTCCACTTGATGTAATTTATGGCAGCTCTCGTTAAATGTGGATAAATGCAAAATGATTGTCATAACCAGAGAAGAAATTCGATAATATCCGGAGCGCCTCACGTGTTATATATATTTAATGGTAACAGTAAGTAGCGGTATAAAATTTGACGATTACGTTGTGACACTATCGGCTGCTAAGTATTATATGTAAAAGCAAAGTATTTGGTTGAACAGTGTGATGCTGGCAAGTTTCTGTGAAGTGTGAAGTGGCTGGGCCAGGTAAGTCAGAGGTGGCGCAGGTCAGAGTGCCCACGTTATTGCAGCGCGCTGTGAAAGCACGTGGGGGACCTCTCGGCGGTTATAGCGGCCCAGAGACCTGGAATTCCCGAGGAGCTACGGGAGAGGATGCCGCCGCGTTCTTCAGGAAGCGAGGCAAAGGGGCCCCAAGAGTAAACTATGTTAAAATCGACACTTACAGTATTCACGGAAAACACTAAAACTACTTCCAGGCATGATACGAAAAATTGAAAGACAGCGTCGAATTCGCGGTGGTGAGACGAGCTCACTAAACTGATTACTATGTGTATTATTATTTACACGTAGATTTGTTTATAAAGTCAGTAACAAATGACGCAAACACGCAATATATGCATTTACCACACTGTTACGTAGATATTGATGCCAGCAGGAAAATGTCCATATTTCTATTATTGTTATACAAGTGTACAAATAGTTATAAATTACATATTGAATAATCCAAACAGAGATGCCTAAACAAAGATTTCTCCACATACACACAAGCGATTATCGAGAGGACGAGAGCGTTGTTCCATTATTTGTCCACACACATGTTTATTGCAAAAGGCGTTGATAACCTTGTGTATGTAAGATTGTCATTTGAGTAATATCGCACGGCTTCGCCAAGTTGAATCATTTTGCCAAGTCGACTAGGTTTTCTGTTGTTCCTTTTCTTGCGTATAAAACTGAACACAGCAAGTTGTTTTGCTCTGTTTTAAAACTGAGTAATGTGACATGAGTAATGGCTCTGAGCACTATGCGACTTAACTTCTGAGGTCATCAGTCGCCTGGAACTTAGAACTACTTAAACCTAACTAACCTAAGGACATCACACACATCCATGCCCGAGGCAGGATTCGAACCTGCGACCGTAGCGGTCACGCGGTTCCAGATTGAAGCGCCTAGAACCGCACGGCCGCAAGGGCCGGCTGATATGAGTATTTATTGTATATATTTAAAATGTACAAATGTTATAAAACGTGTTATTTCAGGAGTGGTGGTCAAGTCGTAGGTTGCTGTATTGAGAAAGGCAGTGGGTCACATGATCGTGTTTTTAAACAGGCAGGCAGAGTAAAGCCCAGGGTCTTTCGTCTTCGTCTCTTGGTTGGTGATGTTGGTTTTGGTAAGGTTTTGTGTGGCCAGAGAGCCGCTTGTAGTAAAGTGTTGTTCGGGACTTAGAAATATTTCGATGTGCACCAGTTCTGGAAGGTGTATCATGAATGACAGCAACAAATGGCTCTGAGCACTATGGGACTTAACTTCTGAGGTCATCAGTCCCCTATAACTTAGAACTACTTAAACCTAACTAATCTAAGGACATCACACACCTCCATGCCCGAGGCAGGATTCGAACCTGCGACCGTCGCGGTCGCGCGGTTCCAGACTGTAGCACCTAGAACCGCTCGGCCAATCCGGCCGGCGGTTATAGCAACAGTACATGGCCTAATTCATTTTGATCATATGAGCCATATTCAAATCTAAGGTCGTGTACTTAACCTCAGGTGGTTAGGTAGCAACGAATTGATGCTGACTGGCGGTTAATTTCTCATTGTTACCGAGTCCCAGTGGAGTTGCAACGTCAGATCTATAGTGGGGAAGGTAAATGGAGGACTTATACACACATCAAAAAAAGTTTTGCATCAGCCCAGTTCCCAGAACTCCTCAAGACAGACGTTGACTGTCGATATTGTATCACAGACATAGTCCCTTTGACTGTTCAGAGATGTCACTAAGCCCGCCCAAAGATGTAAACAACCATGCCTGTGCAGCGCCTATTAGACACAGGGGTCCGACAGCCGATCACTTCCAGTCATTCCACCAGGAAGGAGGTACACAGCTCGTGTTGTCTGTAGTTCAACCATGCCTAGACAGTCAATACCGCGGTTCGATCGCGTCCGCATTGTCACTTTGTGCCAGGAAGGGCTCTCAACAAGGGAAGTGTCCAGGCGTCTCGGATTGAACCAAAGCGATGTTGTTCGGACATGGAGGAGACATAGAGAGACAGGAACTGTGGATGACATGCCTCTCTCAGGCCGCCCAAGGGCTACTACTGCAGTGGATGACCGCTACCTACGGATTATGGCTAGGAGGAACCTTGACAGCAACGCCACCATGATGAGTAATGCTTTTCGTGCAGCCACAGGACGTCGCATTACGACTCAAACTGTGCGCAGTAGGCTGAATGTTGCGCAGCTTCACTCCCGACGTCCGTGGCGAGGTGCATCTTTGCAACCACGACACCATGCAGAGCTGTACAGATGGGCCCAAAAACATGCCGAATGGACCGCTCAGGATTGGCATCATGTTCTCTTCATCGATGAGAGTCGCATATGCCTTCAACCAGATAATCGTCGGAGACGTGTTTGGAGGCAATCCGGTCAAGCTGAACGCCTTAGACACACTGACCAGCGAGTGCAGCAAGTTGGAGGTCCCCTGCTGTTTTGGGGTGGCATTATGTAGAGCCGTCGTACGTCGCTGATGGTCATGGAAGGCGCCGTAACAGCTGTACGATATGTGAATGTCATCATCCGACCGATAGTACATCCACTTCGGCAGCATATTGGTGAGGCATTCGTCTCCATGGACGACAATTCACCTCCCCATCGTGCACATTTTGTGAATGACTTCCTTCAGGATAACGACATCACTCGACTAGAGTGGCCATCATGTTCTCCAGACATGAACCCTATCGAACATGCCTGGGATAGATTGAAAAGGGCTGTTTATGGACGACGTGACCCTCCAGGCACTCTACGCCGAATCGCCGTTGAGGAGTGGGGAGAATCTGGACCAACAGTGCCTTGACGAACTTGTGGATAGTATGCCACGACGAATACAGGCATGCATCAACGCAAGAGGATGTGCTACTGGGTACTAGAGCTACCGGTGTACAACAATCTGGACCGCCACCTCTGAAGGTCTCGCTGTCTGGACCACCACCTCTGAAGGTCTCGCTGTATGGTAGTACAACATGCAATGTGTGGTTTTCATGAGCAATAAAAAGGGCGAAAATGATGTTTTTGTTGATCTCTGTCCGCAGCTCGTGGTCGTGCGGTAGCATTCTCGCTTCCCACGCCCGGGTTCCCGGGTTCGATTCCCGGCGGGGTCAGGGATTTTCTCTGCCTCGTGATGACTGGGTGTTGTGTGATGTCTTTAGGTTAGTTAGGTTTAAGTAGTTCTAAGTTCTAGGGGACTGATGACCATAGATGTTAAGTCCCATAGTGCTCAGAGCCATGTTGATCTCTATTCCAATTTTCTGTACAGGTTCCGGACCTCTCGGAACCGAGGTGACGGAAACGCTTTTTGATGTGTGTATTTACAGGGATGGTTCTGTTTAAATGCATTGCCTCTGTAAAATAAATCGCATATAACACGTTTGCGCGCCCAATTCTAGGGTACTGCTCCAGAGTTTTCAGCTATTATCAAGTAGGCTTGATATAGGCAGCCGAACTAATTGAGAGAAGAGCTGCTAGGATCGTAGCAGATGGGTTAGGCCATATGAAATTGTAACAGATGCTCGGGGAACTTAAATCGGAATCTCTGGAAGAAAGGCACCTTGATGTCGCGAAGTCTTCTGAGTAAGGTTGGAGAAAAGTTATTCGAGGTAGTCTGCAACAGTTCTACTACCGTCACCATATATCTCGCGTGCACTCCATAAGAATAATAAAAGAGAAATTAGGGCACGTACAGAGACATATAGACAATCATTTTCTTCCTTCACTCAATACGCGAGTGGAATACGATAGAAATGAAACGAATTGGTCGTATGGCATTTACTGGCCGCGATATCGCCTTCGGGGTTCGGCCGCCGTATTGCAAGTCTTTTTAGTGATGCCACTTCGGCGACTTGCGGGTCAATGACGATGGAGGACACACAACACCCAGTCCGCTGCCGTGATTCGAACCCGATCCCCCTTGCGTTGTAGGCGGTAACACTAGCGCTGCGGACATCAATACGATCGAAAACCGTCAATATCTGCACGAACACCGACCACTAGGCTCTATATAGTGGCTGATGGAGTATAGAAGGTGGTCCATTGATAGTGACCGGATAGAAGGTGGTCCATTGATAGTGACCGGGACAAATATCTCACGAAATAAGCATCAAACGAAAAAACTATAAAGAACGCAACTCGTCTAGCTTCAAGGGGGAAACCAGATGGCGCTGTGGTTGGCCCACTAGATGGCGCTGCCATAGGTCAAACGGATATCAGCTGCGTTTTTTTAAATAGGAACCCCCATCATTTATTACGTATTCGTGTAGTACGTAAAGAAACATGAATGTTTTAGTTGGACCATTTCTTTCGCTTTGGAATAGATGGCGGTGTAATAGTCACAAACGTATAAGTACGTGGTATCACGTAACATTCCGCCAGTGCGGACGGTATTTGCTTCGTGATACATTAAAATGGATCGTTTACCAATCGGGAATCTCAAAAACGTCGGTGTTGAGAATGCTACATCAACATCGATTGCACCCGTACCATATTTCTATGCACCAGAAATTGCATGGCGATGACTTTGAACGTGGCGTACAGTTCTGCCACCGGGCACAAGAGAAATTACGGGACGATGAGAGATTTTCTGCACGCGTTCTATTTAGTGACGAAGCGTCAGTCACCAACAGCAGTAACGTAAACCGTCATAATATGCACTATTTGGCAACGGAAAATCCACGATGGTTGAGACAAGTGGAACATCAGCGACCTTGGCAGGTTGATGTATGGTGCGGCATTGTGGGAGGAAGGATAATTGGCCCCCATTTTCTCGATGGCAATCTAAATGGTGCAATGTATGCTGATTTCCTACGTAATGTTCTACCGATGTTACTACAAGCTGTTTCACTGCATGACAGACTGGCGTTGTGCTTCCAACGCGACGGATGTCCGGTACATAGCTCGCGTGCGGTTGAAGCGATATTGAATAGCATATTTCATGACAGGTACATTGGTCGTCGAAGCACCATACCATGGCCCGCACGTTCACCGGATCTGACGTCCTCGGATTTCTTTGTGTGGGGAAAGTTGAAGGATATTTGCTATCGTGATCCACCGACAACGCCTGACAACATGCGTCAGCGCATTGTCAATGCATGTGCGTACATTACGGAAGGCGAACTACTCGCTGGTGAGAGGATTGTCGTTATACGTATTGCCAAATGCATTAAGGTTGACGGACATCATTTTGAGCATTTATTGCATTAATGTGGTATTTACGGGTAATCACGCTGTAGCAGCATGCGTTCTCAGAAATGATAAGTTCACAAAGGTACATGTATCACATTGGAACAAGCGAAATAAAATGTTCGAACGTACCTACGTTCTGTATTTTAATTTATAAAACCTACCGCTTACAACTGTTCGTCTCAAATTGTGAGCGATATGCTTGTGACTATTACGGCACCATCTATCACAAAGCGAAAAAAGTGGTCCAACTAAAACATTCATATTTCTTTACGTACTACACGAATATGTAATAAAAATGGGGGTTCCTCTTTAAAAAACGCAGTTGATATGCGTTTGACCTATGGCAGCGCCATCTAGCTGGCCAACCATAGCGCCATCTGGTTTCCCCCTTCAAGCTAGACGAGTTTTGTTCTTTGTAGTTTTTTCGTTTGACGCTTATTTCGTGAGATATTTGGCCCGGTCACGATCAATGGACCACCCTGTATACGTAGATGAAGAAGACTCTCTGATTAGTAAACCGTAGTAGCTCAGACCAAGTTCTCTGTAACGGAGAGCCAATATCCCTGTAATTAAATCAAAAAGGTTGCGACTATTGAAAAAATCCTGCGCTCTATGGTAAGAGCTGCGAGCGCGAGTTAGTAAACTGACTGCGTTGTCAGAGATTGTATGAAGCTCGCGTTGCGACGGATGCGGCGTCGCCAGCGGGGAGCGCGCGGTGCGTGGGAGACTTGAAGGGTCATCATAGCCCTTGCAGCAGGTACCACCCCACTGCATTGTGCGCCGTTCTCTCCGCCGCCGGCCTCGCTTGCAGCTCTTTATAAACACCGATGAGTTGCTCCTCGTTGCACAAATCCTCTTTGCCAGCAGCATTGCGTTTAGTACCTTGAGTGTTCACAGAATGTGTCTAGCGAGTCTACCTATCTACTAAAATATCTCCTATCTGTATTGGTACCTTTGTTAACAAGGAACAAATAAAATAATTAATAAAAGAATATGTGGTCCGTCGTAGGCTAGTCCACGGTTGTTAAAGCGTAGCACTTTGAGCAAAGTTCGCAGTTATGTTTGAAGTTGTCATGTTAAAGTGGATCCATTCATAGTGTAAGGATAGAATGTAACGTCTACTTTCTACGTGAATTGAAAAAGAATTTGACAGTTACGATCCGTATTACGTAATATTACGCATGTGCTTGAAAATGACAAGTCATCGAAATTAGCTAATCGCACGATTTAAATAGATATCGTTTAAATTACAGCCTACTACGGACCATGTTTTCTTTTATTAAGCAGTTGGAGGCTCTGGAACGCCACAGAAACAACATTTTTAAATAAAATCATATTATACAGTGTTAAATGCTGATATGGTTCCATGAAACTAACTTAAATTTAAATTATATTATGCACATTTTATGTATACTGAAGAGCCAAAGAAACTGGTACACCTGCCTAACATAGTGTAAAGCCCCCGCAAGCACTTAGAAGTGCTGCAACACGATGTGGCGAGGACTCGACTAGTTTCTGACGTAGTGCTGGAAGGAATTGACCTCATGAATCCTGTAGGGCTGTCCGTAAATCCATAAGAGTACGAGGGAGTGGACATCTATTCTGAACAACACGTTGTAAGGCATCCCAGATATGCCCAATAATGTTCATGTCTGGGGACTTTGGTGGCTAACGGAAGTGTTTAAACTCAGAAGAGTGTTCCTGAAGCCACTCTGTACTAATTCTGGACATGTGGGGTGTTGCACTGTCCTGCTGGAATTGCCGAAGTCCGTCGGAATGCATAACGGACATGAATGGATACAGGTGATCAGACAGATTGCTTACGTACGTGTCACCTGTCTGAGTCGTGTCTAGACCTATCAGGAATCCCATATCACTCCAACTACACACGCCCCACATCATTACAGAGCCTCCACCAGCATGAACATTCCCCTGCTAAAATGCAGGGTCCATGGATTCATGAAGTCGTCTCCATACCCCTACACGTCCATCCCATCGATACAATTTGAAACGAGACTTATCTGACCAGGCAACATGTTTCCAGTCATCAACAGTCCAATGTCGTTGATGACTAGTCCAGGCGAGGCGTAGAGCTTTGTGTGGTGCAGCCATCAAGAGTACAGGAGTGGGCCTTCGGTTCCGAAAGCCTATATCGGTGATGTTTCGTTGAATGGTTCACACGCTGACACTTGTTGATGGCCCAGCATTGAAATCTGCAGCAATCTGCTGAAGAGTTGCACTTCTGTCGCGTTGAACGATTCTCTTCAGTCGTTGTTAGTCCCGATCTTGCAGGATCTTTTACCGGCCTCAGCGATGTCGGAGATTTAATGTATTACCGGATTCCTGATATTCACGGTACACTCGCGAAATGGTCGTACGGGAAAATCCCCACTTCATCGCTAGCTCGGAGATGCTGGGTCCCATCGTTCGTGCACCGACTATAACACCACGTTCAAACACAAATCTTGATAACCAGCCATTGTAGAAGCAGTAACCAATCTAACAACTGCACCAGACACTTGTTGTCTGATATAGGCGTTGCCGACCGCAGCGTCGTATTCTGCCTGTTTACATATCTTTGTGTTTGAATACGCATGTCTATACCAGTTTCTTTGGCGCTTCAGTGTATATTTGGTTCGTTACATCCACATAGATGAAGATGATATGTGATAATGTGAGAAGAATTTCACGGAGCACTGAAAGAACTAAGCCGAAACAAGACCCCTGCAGTAGACGACATTCCCTCAGGACCACTGATATCTTTGGGAGAGCCAGCCATGACATAATTATTCCACCTGTTATGTAAGAGTCATGAGACAGGCGAAATACCTTCAGACTTCAAGAAGAATATAATAATTCCAATTCCAAAGAAAGCATGGTTGCAAAATACTAATACGAATTAGGCAAAGAAGAGTGGAAACTGGTAGAAGTCGACCTCGGGGAAGACCGGTTTGGTTTCCGGAGAAATGTAGGAACACTCGAGGCAGTGTTCGCCCTACGACTTATCTTGGGAGATAGGTTAAGTACAGGCAAACCTACATTTATATCTTTTATAAATTTGGGCATAGCTTTTGATAAAGTCCACTGGAATACTCTTTGAGATTGTAAAGGTAGCACCTGTAAAATACAGGGAGCGAACGGTTGCACACAAATTGTACAGAAACCAGACGACAGTTACAAGAGTCAAGGGACATGAGAGGGAAGCAGTGGTTGAGAAGGGAGTGAGATATGGTTGTAGCCTATCCCCGTAGTTATTCCGTCTGAACACTGAGCAAGCAGTAAAGGAGACTAAGAAAAAAAAAGTTTGGAAGCGGAATTAAAGTTCAACGAGAAGAAATAAAAACTTTGAAGTTTGCCGAAGACATTGTAATTCTGTCAGAGACAACAAAGGACGTGGAAAAGTAGTTGAACGGAATGGGCAGTGGCCTGAAAGGAGGATATAAGATGAACATCAAAAAAGCAAAACAATTATAATAGAATGTAGCCGAATTAAATCAGGTGATGCTGAGGGAATGAGATTAGGAAACGAGACACTAAAAGTAGTAGATGAGTCTCGCTATTTCGGCAGTAAACTAACTAATGACGGCCGTAGCAGCGAAGATAATGCATGCTGGCAATAGTACGAAAAGCACTTCTGAAAAAGAGGATTTTGTTAATATCCAATATATATTGTCAGGAGAGCTTTACTGAAGCTATTTGTCTGGAGTGTAACCTTGTATAGATGTGAAACGTAGACGATAAACAGATCAAACAAGAAGAAAATGGTAGCTTCCGAAACGTGGTGCTACAGAAGAATGCGGAAGATTAGATGGGTAGATCATGTAACCAATGATGAGATACTGAAGAGAATTGGGAAAAAAAAGGAATTTGTGGCATAAAGAAGGAATTGGTTGATGGGACACATTCTGAGACATCAAGGGAGGGAGGTGTGGGAGTAAAAATTGTAGAGGGAGACCAAGAGTTGACAACGTCGAGTTTAAGTTGACGAGTGACCTGTTAATTACATCTTCTAACTTCCCAATGTATCCTCTCGCTCCACCTGATTCCCTCTGATTTTGTGTTCTTAATTTTGATCTTGGTATCAATCATCTTTCCTCGTTTTCGTGAGGCAGTACCACCCGTATACTACTTTATATGGATTTTCTCCTACCCCAATTACTTTGCAGTTCTCCCTGACGCGTTTCATCCAGTTTCTCCCACCGAAGCTTCTTAGGCTCCATACTTCTTGGTCAGTATGTTGTCATCCATCCTCACTGTGTGTCCACAAAATTTGTTTATTCTTCTGGGTGATGCTTCAGATTGATTCTAAAATCTCATACAACTCCTGTCCTTATTTTGTCATCCATATTTCAGCTTGTTTTGTTGTGCCCCAGTTGTCTTTCAAAAACTTTCGTTCCTTCTCCTGCAGCCCGGTACAGGCTTTCTTTCCCACTGTGGTCATCTCCGTGGCATACAACGCAATATTTCTGATTGTTGACATACGTTGTCATAATATGGCTTTGTCAGAGAGATTCTTCTTTCCATAATTTGGTTTTCGGAGTTTCTGTATTGTTTGGAACCTATCTACACTACCGTTTTTGGAAATTGCAACACCGAGCAGGAAACGCATGAATTTAAATGATTTAATACCACAGGTTAGGTACATGACAACTAACAAATGATTACCTTTTCAAATCTGTACATGTCCTTTGAGCCCTACTATTCAGTATGTCGCGTGGCCACGATGCACTGCAATTAAAGCTGCTATAGGCCGTGGCATTGAATCAATAAGGTTCTGAGTCTGATGGATTTCCCTCCACGCAGTTTGTATCCGAGCCTACAAATCCGTGACACCAGTTGCTGGAGGACCGTGACGCACCAGGTGCCGACTAACCATCTCCCAGACATGTTCGATGTGCGACATGTCTGGCGAACGTGCAGGCCAGGGAAGCAATGGTAATCGTCGCTCTTCGAAGAAGGCCTGTACATTCCTCGCAATTTGTGACAGGTCCTGTTGGAATGTGGCCTGTGGAGATGCCTGAAGCAGGGGCAGTACCTCAGGCTCCACAACGCCCGTTAGGTACCGGTTGCTGTTCAACATGACCGCAATACGTAAGAGCCGACATCGGTTGTTGTAACCAATGGCGCCCCAAACCATCACACCTGGTGTTTGTCCGCTATGCCGCTCCACAATGCAGCCCTCCAGGTTGCGCTCACTATGGTACCGCCGGACACGTATGCGGCCATCACTATATGACGCGTTGAAGCGGGACTCATCCGAAAAGACTGCATGTTGCTACTCAGCACGGTGACGGTGTTTACGTGCCCGTTACAGTCGGAGGAGCTTGTGGCTTCTAGACAATGGAAGCCGACATAATGTCATGCGTGCAACCAGTCCAACCTGCAACAGACGGCGACGAACCGTCGATGCAGATAGGTTCACACCTGTTGCAGTGCTCCAGCCACGAGCCAACGCTGTGGATGACACTGTACGGTCCGTAATGGCCATGAGGACAAGATGACGGTCATCCCGTGCTGTGGTCATGTTCCGTGGTCCAGTTCCCGCTCCTCGCTGCGTACGACCTTCCTGTATCCACTGCCTCCACACGCATCACTGTCGAAGCCGCATGCTCTGTGCGAGCCGATATGTATGACATCTCCGTCTCCCGGAGACAGATCATACTGCCCCGTTCGAACTCGCTCACATGCCGATATGGCTCCCTTTGGCGTCGACGAGGCATACTGGCACTCACTGTATTGTTTCCACCTTGTGTGAGAGCTCTGCACTGACTACACTAGGCGCAATACCGACCCTGTCGGACCGACACGAGAGGGCTCTGCTTGGCATACACGTATCCCATCTCGCTGCAAAACGTATCACGTATTGCTTGCACACCCGTCGCGACTTCCACCAAGTGTAGCGCTATTCGGGTAATTCGTTCTCGGTGATGCACTTTTCACAAACGGCAGTGTATTATTCTCTAGGTCCTCTGCAGCTTACCTATTGTTTTACCTCAGGTATCAGAAGCTGTGTACGTTAGAATACCCATCGCGAAAATCTCCAACCAACATCTCGGCCTCTGCATTCAGTACCTTAGTCATTTTGTACGGTATCTTTAGGCTAATTTTCACTGCACTTCTTAATTCATGTCATAATTCCATATCAACGGCAAAGGCTAAGTAATCTACTATTGTTATACTTTAGATTGTTTCCAGTTTTTAAACCCTGAACAGCGATGGATTTGTCTACCTGCCTCCACTGTGGGACCACGTCATCCAAAACAGAATCGGTACAATCTATCCCTTTCGAAAAACTCATAGTCTTGTTTCAAAGCTTTCCGAAACTGTGATTCGGTATCTGACTCTAGCGGCTGAACCTTTCAACGTGTCTCTCGCCAATTAATGTCTTACATTTGAATGTATTAAAATTATACAATTTATTTTTAATTAATTCACGATGTTCTGGCCTGCTGCGACTCACCTACGTCTACGTCTACATGCAATTCACTACTCTGCAGTTTCACAATTAAGTGTTAGCAGAGGATTCGTAGAACCATTCTCAGACTATTTCTAGACCGTTAAACTCTCGAATAGCATGTACGACTTCTGATTTAGTTTATAATGGTGATAATTTCACGTAATTTAAGTGGGAGTAACAAAAAAAATTTATATTGATGGGAGATAGCTGATGACTGAAATTTCGTGAAAAGATCTCACCGCAAAGAAAAACACCTTTGTTTTAGTGATTGCCATCCCAATTCGATGATCATCTACATGACACCCTCACCCCTATTTCGCAATAATACAAAACGTGCTGCCTTCCTCTGAACTCTTTTGATGTCCTCCGTCAGTTCTATATGGAAAGTATTCCATATAGCGCAGCAATACTCCAAAAAACGACGGATATTAGTTGCGTCTTCCAAACGTTCAGCCAATAATGTGCAATACGTGGTTCACTTCCCCGAAAACATTTCCTGTATGATGGTTCCAATTTAAGTTGTCCGTAATTATAATCCCTAGCTATATAGTTGACTCGAATACCTTAAAATTTGTGTAATTTATCATGTAAACGAAATTTTACGGAATTTTTTTACTACTCATTAAGATGACCTCATATTTATTACTGCTTTAGATCATTTGCCATTGTTCTAACCTAAATCATTATAGTTTAGATCTTCTAATAATTTTACTAAACAATAAACACCAGCATAATCTGCAAACAATCTAAGAGGACTGCTCAGATTGTCTCGTAAATCGTTTATACCGATTAAGAACAGCACATGACCTCCGACACATTAAGGAATCCCGAAAATCACTTCTGTTTCACCCGATAACTTCCCATCAATGAATGAGAAACGGCTCCAGTTGCTATTTCGGCCTTTTTACTCGTATTAGGCCATTTTCAAGTGGTTCTGAAAACTGAGACTTCATAGCCACGTAATTTGATCTAAGCAACTTGAAGGGGCGGTGTCAAAAACATCCTAGAAACATAGGAATATGGAATCAACTGGAGATCCCCTATCGATAGCAAGCAGTACTTCGGGTGAATAAAGAGTCAGTTGTTTCACAGGAACGGTACTTTCCGAATCGGTGCTGGTGTCGTGCCAATGGATCGTCTTCTTCGAGGTATTTCATAATGTTGGAACACACTACACGTTCCAAACTCCTACAGCAGTTCGATGTCAATGATATTAGTCTGTAATTCATAGGATTACTTTATTTCCTCTCTTGTGTATTGATGGCACCAATGAAACTTTCCAGTCTTTAGGTACGAATCTTTCGTCGAGCGAGCAGTTGTGCAGTCGGTGGCAGAATTCGAGAGACCGCTCGCCATATAGTAATGCCTAACTGCACAGCTTTATGTTACCACTCCACGACATGCAGGGAGATGTAGTGCTACCAACATCTTGTCTACAAGCGTGAAGTCGAAAAACTATCCGAGAATTTTCAGACTGTTTTATATACTGTGGAAGAATGTAATGCTGCTAATTAATTTCTCTCTTATGTCTATCTGCTGTGTTCGATAAATGATGTTAAGTATGCACTGTTCGAATACAAATGAATTACGACTTATCATAACAAAGCTGCGAAAAAGTCTTTCTTTTTTAATTAAACAAAGTATCCATAATTGTCACGAATTAGCTAGATAATATGAACTTTGGACTTCGAAAAGGTCTGCGTCTACATCCAATCCACAGTCATACTGACGAAGCGTTACAGAAATATCACAAAAGTATATAATTGTTGTAGTAGGGGTAGATACATAACAAAATCCAGTTTAAAAAAATCAGTGCCACAATTCAGTCAATATAAGTGACAAAATCAGGAAAAGCAGGCACTAGCAAGTGTGCAATTCAGCAAGTTTTCGCCTTTAGATCTACAGGGTACAGAATCACGATAGCGAAAAAACTTACGGGGGAGTAGTAGTCTGAGGATTTCTTTAGTGATAGTCGATCTGCCTGCTAGTGGCTCTTTTACAGGAGTGGTAAACATCTCGTCTCCAGCGAGATTAGAATCGAGAAATAACGTGGTATCCCCCTGTAATGGTGAACACTTTACCGCTAAGCCAGCACACAACTACGTCAACAGCACCCCCTTGTAGTCCCAGTAATAGCTCAGACGGAGAATTCGACACGTGAATGGCGAAGTAAGCTGCTATATGTACTGAAGTGAGCTTCCTGGACGCAAAAACATAAATTTTCTAGCTCTGTATCATCCGATATGTGAGAATAATTCAGAATATTTAATCTGTATGACGAGAAAATATCGAGTGAATTCGCCAGAATATTTATGAACCACTCCAGGAAGAAAATCGACGGTCACATAGATGCTAAACGTTTTCTACAATGTTGCCAATTCTCCATTACATTAGCGACAGGCAGAATACGTTTGCCCAGGTGATGTGTTTCTTGAGCTGACTGGCAATGGGGAAGATCACCCTTTGAAGACACAGCGTTTCCGGATGACACTGCGTTGACTGGGAACACAAATAGCTAGTATAGACCATTGAGTTTTATTCGGATTTCTGTAGCTATGGTTTGGGCCTAAGGCGAAGTTACGAATAACATGCAGATACATCGACTGCAACTTGAACATCATAAATGAAGAAGAGGGAAAATTATTTAGTCTGTTCTCTTCTTCAGTAGCTGACGTTAGTATTTTTGTTTTTCTGTCTTAAATGAACGGGAAGCGAATCGGTTTTTTAGCATCACCAGACGCTGTTGGCATTATGAGTACATAACATTCATTTTAATATTATTTACTTGAAAACAATTTTCCTTCTGAAAGTTTCCACAGACACCACATCCGACGTCCGCCCCCGGTAGGTGAGTGGTCAGCGTGACTGAATGTCAGTCCTAAGGGCTCGGGTTCGATTCCCGGTTGGGTCGGAGATTTTCTCCGCTCAGGGACTGTGCAAATCGCCGAAGTGGCGTAAAATCGAAGGACTTGCACCCGGCGAACGGTCTAGCGGATGGGAGGCCCTAGCCTCACGACAGACTACTACAACCACATCTGATACGTAATAACACAAATGAAAAGACGACATAATACTGTGGATGGTTGTTTCAAATCACAAAAGCAAACCATACAAAAAAGTCTTTCGCATAGATCGAAAAATAGGATTCAAAAGCCGCGAAGATGATTAAACATTTGAATGACGGCAATGGAAGCTAAATTCGAACTTCTGATAACCTTAAAGAAGAAGCAATTGTTATGATAATGTGAAACAAGGAATAAGGAGTGCCCACGGTAATGTGTTGAATATGTCATTGTTAAGCAAAACTGTCATTCATTCTATAAAAACCAAAGAGACGAAAAGTGTCACATGCTCGTAACGATTACAAAATGTAATTGCTGGTGACATTTTGCCAATAAAGTGAAAAGCGCTTGATGAATGAGATTCTTAATCTTCAAGGCAGCTTATGACAGAGACGAACCATAGTAAGACACTGAAGTTACCGTAGGTGAGCATGGGACGTAATATCTATCCTGTACCTCGCAGTTAGTTCAATTTGCACATAGTTTCCTTCACCTCTAGGCTATCACAACGTTGGTATGCAAATTACCGAGGCGTAATTGTTAAAACAGAGTGCTATGTTACGTATTACATTTTTGGCTGGATTTGACTCAATGGACAAGGCTATTGTAATTTCATTTCATCTTGGAGACAACTGGAAAGCCTTAATAAGGCTTTTAAGATATATCCTTCGCGTATCAACTTGTCTCCTGATATAAAAAAATTGTTCAAATGGCTCTGAACACTATGGGGCTTAACTGCTGAGGTCATCAGTCCCCTAGAACTTAGAACTACTTAAACCTAACTAGCCTAAGGACAACACACACATCCATGCCCGAGGCAGGATTCGAACGTGCGACCGTAGCGGTCGCGCGGTTCCAGACTGCATCGCCTAGAACCGCTCGGCCACTCCAGCCGGTCCTGATACAATATTGCTCATTGTCTCTTGCTGAACTAAAAGGTTGAGGCTCATATAAACTGCGTAAAACCAGAAGAACAAATAGTCATGGAGACCAGACATCTTACGCTTTTCATTACCGTGGAATAACTTGAAAACCTTCAGCACTTGTAAGGCAACGAATTCAGATGAAATGCGGTTGATGAAATAAATTAAACATTTCGAGTTGAAACCTAAATCATTTCTTCCGTAACTACTTCCATCTTGAAATCGCCCCTACACATCTAACAAAGAGCAAAGATGTGTGGCTGTAGATCTCTTCCATTGGTTTTAAACACTTTGGCAACTTGAGGTGGCTGTGGGGAGCACCCACCACCTGATACTGTCGTCAGCCCAGTCACGGTGCCCTGTAGTTCCCAACTAACACCCTATAATTTCATCGAAAAGCTCGGCAATGCTATAGTTTCAGCAAGCGAGTCAAAACAGGGAATAAAAAAGTCCACAAATCACAGGAAATGAAAAACGCCTGTTTCCACAGAATCAATATGGTTTAGTCGTACTTCTACATCTACATCTACATCTACATCCGTACTCTTCAAGCCACCTGACGGTGTGCAACAGAGGGTACCTTGAGTACTTCTATAGGTTGTCCCTTCTATTCCAGTCCCGTTTTGTACGTGGAAAGATTGTCAGTATGCCTCTGTGTGGGCTCTAATCTCTCTGATTTTATCCTCATGGTTTCTTCGCGAGATATACGTAGGAGGGAGGTATGTTCTCGAAACTTCAACAAAAGCCCGTACCGGGCAACTGAGCGTCTCTCTTGCAGAGTCTTCCACTGGAGTTTATCTATCATCTTCGTAACGCTTTCGCGATTACTAAACGATCCTGTAACGAAGCGCGCTGCTCTCCATTGGATCTTCTCTATCTCTTCTATCAACCCTATCTGGTACGGATCCCACACCGGTGAGCAGTATTCAAGCAGTGGGCGAACAAGTGTACTGTAACCTAATTCCTTTGTTTTCGATGTGCATTTCTTTAGCATTCTTCCAATGAATCTCAGTCTGGCATCTGCTTTACCGACGATTAATTTTATATGGTCATTCCATTTTAAATCACTCCTAATGCCTACCTCCAGATAATTTATGGAATTAACTGCTTCCAGTTGCTGACCTGCTATATTGTAGCTAAATGATAAAAGATCTTTCTTTTATGTATTCGCAGCACATTACACTCGTCTACATTGAGTTTCAATTGCTATTCCCTGCACCATGCGTCAATTCGTTGCAGATCCTCCTGAATTTCAGTACAATTTTCCATTGTTACAACCTCTCGATGTACTACAGCACCATCCGCAAAAAGCCTCAGTGCACTTCCGATGTTATCCACAAGGTCATTTATATATATATTGTGAATAGCAACGGTCCTACGACACTCCCCTGCGGCACACCTGAAGTCACTCTTACTTCGGAAGACTTCTCTCCATTGAGAATGACATGCTGCGTTCTGTTATCTAGGAACTCTTCAATCCAATCACACAATTAGTCTGATAGTCCATATGCTTTTACTTTGTTCATTAAACGACTGTGGGGAACCGTATCAAACGCCTTGCGGAAGTCAAGAAACGCGGCATCTACCTGGGAATCCGTCTCTATGGCCCTCTGAGTCTCGTGGACGGATAGCGCGAGCTAGGTTTCACACGATCGTCTTTTTCGAAGCCCATGCTGATTCCTACAGAGTTGATTTCTAGTCTCCAGAAAAGTCATTATACTCGAACATAATACGAGTTCCAAAATTCTACAACTGATCGACGTTAGAAATATAGGTCTATAGTTCTGCACATCTGTTCGATGTCCCTTCAACAAGCCAAAGATCATCATACCAGTCCTGAGGGACGCAGGACGTGGTGGTTAATTTCTCAAGCCAGACATGTGGGATCCATAGTGATTGGCAGAGCTATATTTCACGTTTGGAAATAAACCAAGAACTCCATGTTGCATGCGCAAGCTTGGAGTTACAGCAGAAGTTTCCTGAAACTACGCCTTGCAAGGCGAAACCGCCATAGGTCGCTCACTCGAACAGACGAAACTTCGCTTCGTGAAAAAAAGGTGAAAATAAAGGGACGCTTACTTAATCTTAGGGACCAAGCCCAGTAGTTTCCGAGAAAACGACGTTCAAAGTTTTGACGCTACTTCATCAACTAGTGCAAATGAGTCGGTAACATAGTGGCTAAAAGCACAGTTCGTGAATTTTGTGCTCCGTGTTCGAATCCAATCTTACCTCTCTTTTTTCGTCGCGGATTATGTAGTCTCAATAACATCGGTATTTTTTGTGACTTCGACAAATACAGTGGAATTTACAGACAGAACAAATAAGTATTTCAAATCCTGAAACTTCCTGGCAGATTAAAACTTTGTGCTCGACCGAGACTCGAACTCGGGACCTTTGCCTTTCGCGGTCAAGTGCTCTACCAACTGAGCTACCGAAGCACGACTCACGCCCGGTACTCACAGCTTTACTTCTGCCAGTACCTCGTCTCCTACCTTCCAAAGCTGTGAGAACCGGGCGTGAGTCGTGCTTCTGTAGCTCAGTTGGTAGAGCACTTGACCGCGAAAGGCAAAGGTCCCGAGTTCGAGTCTCGGTCGGGCACACAGTTTTAATCTGCCAGTAAGTTTCATATGAGCGCACACTCCGCTGCAGAGTGAAAATCTCATTCCGGATTTCAAATCCTGTTAAATACACATTGTATCATCACAGATCTTACGTACCGTTACACGAAAAACATATAAATACTAGAATTTCAATTATTGGTTTGTTATTTTCCTTTTATACTTCAAGAGAAGCAGTACATTCCCCAGAGTGTTATATATCATTGATATTCAAAGCACAGAAATTTAGAGCGCCAAGGAAAAATGTGAAGGTGCATATGCCACAGTCAGATATTTTAGTGTGGATATCGTTAGATATAGTGGGAATTAGTGAAGTTCGGTGGCAGGAGGAACAAGACTTTTGGTCAGGTGATTACAGGGTTATAAATACAAAATCAAATAGGGGTAATGCAGGAGTAGGTTTAATAATGAATAAAAAAATAGGAGTGCGGGTTAGCTACTACAAACAGCATAGTGAACGCATTATTGTGGCCAAGATAGGCACAAAGCCCATGTCTACTACAGTAGTACAAGTTTATATGCCAACTAGCTCTGCAGATGATGAAGAAATTGATGAAATGTATGACGAGATAAAAGAAATTATTCAGGTAGTGAAGGAAGACGAAAATTTAATAGTCATGGGTGACTGGAAATCGTCAGTAGGAAAAGGGAGAGAAGGAAACATAGTAGGTGAATATGGATTGGGGGGAAGAAATGAAAGAGGAAGCCGCCTTGTAGAATTTTGCACAGAGCATAACTCAATCATAGCTAACACTTGGTTCAAGAATCATAAAAGAAGGTTGTATACCTGGAAGAATCCTGGAGATACTAAAAGGTATCAGATAGATTATATAATGGTAAAACAGAGATTTAGGAACCAGGTTTTAAATTGTAAGACATTTCCAGGGGCAGATGTGAACTCTGACCACAATCTATTGGTTATGAACTGCAGACTGAAACTGAAGAAAATGCAAAAAGGTGGGAATTTAACGAGATGGGACCTGGATAAACTGAAAGAACCAGAAGTTGTAGAGAGTTTCAGGGAGAGCATAAGGGAACAATTGACAGGAATGGGGGAAAGAAATACTGTAGAAGAAGAATGGGTAGCTCTGAGGGATGAAGTAGTGAAGGCAGCAGACGATCAAGTAGGTAAAAAGGCGAGGGCTAATAGAAATCCTTGGGTAACAGAAGAAATATTGAATTTAATTGATGAAAGGAGAAAATATAAAAATGCAGTAAATGAAGCAGGCAAAAAGGAATACAAACGTCTCAAAAATGAGATCGACAGGAAGTGCAAAATGGCTAAGCAGGGATGGCTAGAGGACAAATGTAAGGATGTAGAGGCCTGTCTCACTAGGGGTAAGATAGATACTGCCTACAGGAAAATTAAAGAGACCTTTGGAGAGAAGAGAACCACTTGTATGAATATCAAGAGCTCAGATGGCAACCCAGTTCTAAGCAAAGAAGGGAAAGCAGAAAGGTGGAAGGAGTATATAGAGGGTCTATACAGGGGCGATGTTCTTGAGGACAATATTATGGAAATGGAAGAGGATGTAGATGAAGACGAAAAGGGAGATAAGATACTGCGTGAAGAGTTTGACAGAGCACTGAAAGACCTGAGTCGAAACAAGGCCCCGGGAGTAGACAACATTCCGTTAAAACTACTGATGGCCTTGGGAGAGCCAGTCATGACAAAACTCTACCATCTGGCGAGCAAGGTGTATGAGACAGGCGAAATACCCTCAGACTTCAAGAAGAATATAATAATTCCAATCCCAAAGAAAGCAGGTGTTGACAGATGTGAAAATTACCGAACTATCAGTTTAATAAGTCACAGCTGCAAAATACTAACGCGAATTCTTTACAGACGAATGGAAAAACTGGTAGAAGCGGACCTCGGGGAATATCAGTTTGGATTCCGTAGAAATGTTGGAACACGTGAGGCAATGCTAACCTTATGACTTATCTTAGAAGAAAGATTAAGAAAAGGCAAACCTACGTTTCTAGCATTTGTAGACTTAGAGAAATCTTTTGACAATGTTATCTGGAATACTCTCTTTCAAATTCTGAAGGTGGCAGGGGTAAAATACAGGGAGCGAAAGGCTATTTACAATTTGTACAGAAACCAGATGGCAGTTATAAGAGTCGAGGGGCATGAAAGGGAAGCCGTGGTTGGGAAAGGAGTGAGACAGGGTTGTAGCCTCTCCCCGATGTTATTCAATCTGTATATTGAGCAAGCAGTAAAGGAAACAAAAGAAAAATTCGGAGTAGGTATTAAAATTCATGGAGAAGAAGTAAAAACTTTGAGGTTCGCCGACGACATTGTAATTCTGTCAGAGACAGCAAAGGACTTGGAAGAGCAGTTGAACGGAATGGACAGTGTCTTGAAAGGAGGATATAAGATGAACATCAACAAAAGCAAAACGAGGATAATGGAATGTAGTCAAATTAAATCGGGTGATGCTGAGGGAATTAGATTAGGAAATGAGACACTTAAAGTAGTAAAGGAGTTTTGCTATTTAGGGAGTAAAATAACTGATGATGGTCGAAGTAGAGAGGATATAAAATGTAGACTGGCAATGGCAAGGAAATCGTTTCAGAAGAAGAGAAATTTGTTAACATCGAGTATAGATTTAAGTGTCACGAAGTCGTTTCTGAAAGTATTTGTATGGAGTGTAGCCATGTATGAAGTGAAACATGGACGATAACTAGTTTGGACAAGAAGAGAATAGAAGCTTTCGAAATGTGGTGCTACAGAAGAATGCTGAAGATAAGGTGGGTAGATCACGTAACTAATGAGGAGGTATTGAATAGGATTGGGGAGAAGAGAAGTTTGTGGCACAACTTGACTAGAAGAAGGTATCGGTTGGTAGGACATGTTTTGAGACATCAAGGGATCGCAAATTTAGCATTGGTGGGCAGCGTGGAGGGTAAAAATCGTAGAGGGAGACCAAGAGATGAATACACTAAGCAGATTCAGAAGGATGTAGGTTGCAGTAGGTACTGGGAGATGAAGAAGCTTGCACAGGATAGAGTAGCATGGAGAGCTGCATCAAACCAGTCTCAGGACTGAAGACCACAACAACAACAACATCGTTAGGGAAAGCAACCTCGTTAACGTTGGTAAATACCTTGCGATCTGGCGATAATTTCGCGGCAAAACAAGCACATCAAAGCGTTTTCTCAGAAGCTGGAGCCTGCAGTCCATTACGAATCCAGGCGTGTATTTTACTAATTGCTTCGCTCCTGCTTGTGATTTCCGTTTGCTGTGCGATGAGAACAGAGCGCTTCTATAATGGGAGAACGTAATTCACCTGTCAGTAAAAGTACGGTATACGTTGTAGGTTTAACAGAACGGCGTACACTTTGGCGGAATTACGTTTAATTAACACGTCGATATACCGATTTCATCGACGAACAGGCCTTAATGGAAGGAGAGATGGCTTTGCCAAGCCCACGAGTCAGTAATGCTCAGAAACGGCTACATTTTTACGAAAGGTCACAAAACTTTGTCCGGAAACTGATGATACGTATCTTCAGTACAAATCAAAGCAAAAATTGATGTACTAGACTATATGTTTTTCATTTTGAATTACTATTAGTTACGTACGGTTATATAAGACTTGTGATGATAAAATTAACTGTAACAAGATCTAAAATGCTTATTTGTTTTGAAAATCATTCAGCTGTATATCCCGATGTCACAAAAATATTGATGCCATTGATGTGATGTACTTACGTGATAACAAAATAAAAAATAACAACCTAAGATTGAATTTGAACACGGAGCGCAAAAATTTGAAACTGTACTCTTATCTATTACGCTACCAACTCGTTAAGTGTAACACCACGCGTGTGAACTGAAGCAGTAGGATCAAAACTTTGGCTGTAATTTCTCGGAAACTATTGAGTGTTGGCACCCAAGACAAAATACGTGTTCGTCTATTATCGTCATTTTTTCACTAAGCGAAGTTCCAACTCTGTCGGAGAACGACCTTCTCCGGGTACCCTTTGTCAGATACAGTTTCAGGAAACTGCTGATGTAACTCCACGCCCGCACATGGAACATGGAGTTCTTGCCGTATTTCCACACTAGAAACATAGCTCGACCAAGTCTATGGGTCCCAAATGGTCTGTCTTGAGAAACTAATATACTACCAAAGTTAATCAATAGGCCCTGCATCTCTAAGGAGTGCTATGATGATATCAGACGTGTTACAGTAAGATTAAACTATACTGATTCTGTGGAAATTAATGTTTCATTTTCTGTGGTTTCTTCACTTTTTTATTCTTCTTTTTCACCGCCTTTCTGAAATTATATCATTGCTGAGATTTCAGTGAAACTGTATCATAGCGTTCTGGAAAGTAATGTCTCCGAATTTTTAATCTGTTCTCAATAAATTAAAATTCATGCCTATTAATCGGCCGACATTCCCATTTTGCTGTCACATACACTCCTGGAAATGGAAAAAAGAACACATTGACACCGGTGTGTCAGACCCACCATACTTGCTCCGGACACTGTGAGAGGGCTGTACAAGCAATGATCACACGCACGGCACAGTGGACACACCAGGAACCGCGGTGTTGGCCGTCGAATGGCGCTAGCTGCGCAGCATTTGTGCACCGCCGCCGTCAGTGTCAGCCAGTTTGCCGTGGCATACGGAGCTCCATCGCAGTCTTTAACACTGGTAGCATGCCGCGACAGCGTGGACGTGAACCGTATGTGCAGTTGACGGACTTTGAGCGAGGGCGTATAGTGGGCATGCGGGAGGCCGGGTGGACGTACCGCCGAATTGCTCAACACGTGGGGCGTGAGGTCTCCACAGTACATCGATGTTGTCGCCAGTGGTCGGCGGAAGGTGCACGTGCCCGTCGACCTGGGACCGGACCGCAGCGACGCACGGATGCACGCCAAGACCGTAGGATCCTACGCAGCGCCGTAGGGGACCGCACCGCCACTTCGCAGCAAATCAGGGACACTGTTGCTCCTGGGGTATCGGCGAGGACCATTCGCAACCGTCTCCATGAAGCTGGGCTACGGTCCCGCACACCGTTAGGCCGTCTTCCGCTCACGCCCCAACATCGTGCAGCCCGCCTCCAGTGGTGTCGCGACAGGCGTGAATGGAGGGACGAATGGAGACGTGTCGTCTTCAGCGATGAGAGTCGCTTCTGCCTTGGTGCCAATGATGGTCGTATGCGTGTTTGGCGCCGTGCAGGTGAGCGCCACAATCAGGACTGCATACGACCGAGGCACACAGGGCCAACACCCGGCATCATGGTGTGGGGAGCGATCTCCTACACTGGCCGTACACCACTGGTGATCGTCGAGGGGATACTGAATAGTGCACGGTACATCCAAACCGTCATCGAACCCATCGTTCTACCATTCCTAGACCGGCAAGGGAACTTGCTGTTCCAACAGGACAATGCACGTCCGCATGTATCCCGTGCCACCAAACGTGCTCTAGAAGGTGTAAGTCAACTACCCTGGCCAGCAAGATCTCCGGATCTGTCCCCCATTGAGCATGTTTGGGACTGGATGAAGCGTCGTCTCACGCGGCCTGCACGTCCAGCACGAACGCTGGTCCAACTGAGGCGCCAGGTGGAAATGGCATGGCAAGCCGTTCCACAGGACTACATCCAGCATCTCTACGATCGTCTCCATGGGAGAATAGCAGCCTGCATTGCTGCGAAAGGTGGATATACACTGTACTAGTGCCGACATTGTGCATGCTCTGTTGCCTGTGTCTATGTGCCTGTGGTTCTGTCAGTGTGATCATGTGATGTATCTGACCCCAGGAATGTGTCAATAAAGTTTCCCCTTCCTGGGACAATGAATTCACGGTGTTCTTATTTCAATTTCCAGGAGTGTATTCCAGTCACCTGCGGCTAGAGGGCTCCGAGTTGCAGCGTGCAACAAGGCGGTGTGCAACGTACCTACACTATGTGATCAAAAGTATCCGGACACCCCCAAAAACATACGTTTTTCATATTAGGTGCATTGTGCCGCAACCTACCAGGTACTCCATATCAGCGACCTCAGTAGACATTAGACATCGTGAGAGAGCAGAATGGGGTGCTCTGCGGAACTCACTGACTTCGAACGTGGTCGGGTGACTAGGTGTCATTTGTGTCACACCTCTGTACGCGAGATTTACACACTCCTAAACATCCCTAGGTCCACTGTTTCCGACGTGATAGTGAAGTAGAAACGTGAAGGGACATGAACAGCACGTACAGCACAAAAGCGTACAGGCCGACCTCGTCTGTTGACTGATAGAGACTGCCGATAGTTGAAGAGGGTCGTAATGTGTAATAAGCAGACATCTATCTAGACACACAGGAATTCGAAACTGCATCAGGAGCCACTGCAAGTACTATGACAGTTCGGCGGGAGGTGACAAAACTTGGATTTCATGGTCGAGCGGCTGCTCACAAACCACACATCACGCCAGTAAATGCCAAACGACGCCTCGCTTGGTACGAGGAGCGTAAACACTGAACGATTGAACAGTGGAAAAACGTTGTATGGAGTGACGAATCACGGTACACAATGGGGCGATCCGATGGCAGGGTAAGGGTATGGCGAATGCCCGGTAAACGTTATCTGCCAGCGTATGTAGTGCCAACACCAAAATTCGGAGGCGGTTGTGCTATGGTGTGATCGTGTTTTTAATGGAGGGGGCTTGCACCTCTTGTTGTTTTGCGTGGCAATATCGCAGCACAGGCCTACATTGATGTTTTAAGCACCTTCTTGCCTCCCGCTGTTGAAGAACAGTTCAGGGATGGCGATTCCATCTTTCAACACGATCGAGCACTTGTTGATAATGCACGGCCTGTGGCGGAGTGATTACAAAACAAATGGTTCAAATGGCTCTGAGCACTATGGGACTTAACATCTGTGGTCATCAGTCCCCTAGAACTTAGAACTACTTAAACCTAACTAACCTGAGGACATCACACACATCCATGCCAGAGGCAGGATTCGAACCTGCGACCGTAGCGGTCACGCGGTTCCAGACTGAAGCGCCTAGAGGCGCACGGCCACACCGGCCGGCGGAGTGGTTACACAACAATAAAATTCCTGTAATGGACTGGCATGCACAGGGTCCTGACCTGAACCCTATAGGACACCTTTGGGATGTTTTCGAACGCCGACTTCGTGCCAGGCCTCACCCGACCGACACCGATACCTCTTCTCGGTGCAGCACTCCGTGAAGAATGGACTGCCATTCCCCTAGAAACCTTCCAGCACCTGATTGGACGTATGCCTGCGAGAGTGGAAGCTGTCATCAAGGCTAAGGCTGGGCGAACACCATATTGAATTCCAGCATTACCGATGGTGGGCGCCACGAACTTGTAAGTCATTTTCAGTCAGGTGTCCGGATACTTTTGATCACACAGCGTATGTCAGTGAGTGAAAAATAGCGAGCTGCCATCGAGTTTCTAAACGCAGAAAATGTCCCACCAATTAAAATCCATAGAAGAATGAAAGCTGTGTACTGTGATGATTGCATCGACATCAGTAATGTGCGGCGTGGAGTTGTTTGTGCTGGTAATAAAGGAAAAGGCAGTGCTAGCCTTAACGTCTGTGACAGAGCGCAGAGTGGACGAACTCGTACAGCAGCCGACGAGACTCATCGGAATCGAGCTGATGAATTCATCAAAGGAAATTGTCGGACAACACATACACAGCTCTCATGTTAGTGTGACATATCACGAGAGCGTGTAAGGTCATCACTGCAGAGCTGCGGTACGGAAAACTGTGGGCATAGCGGGTGCCTCGAACGCTCACTCGTGTCATGGAACGCAAGAGACTGGACATCTGTCAATCATTTCGTTTCCGTTTTGGGAGTGAAGGTGATGGGTTCCTTAACGTCAGTGTGACAGGTGATGAAAGCTGGGTTCACTATTTTGACCCTGAAAACGAGAGAACATCAGTGGAGTTCCGCCAAAAGGATCGCCGACGCCAAAAAAAAAAAAAAAAAAAAAAAGGCCAGTACCATGTCGTCAGCATCAATGTAGTGCTCAGAGTGGTGTGGGATGTTCAAGGTGTGGTGCAGTTGAAATTCATTCCTAAAGGCATCACCATAAACTCCGCAAAGACCTCAGAAAACTGAGAGGACGAATTCGAAAAGTTCGTCCACACATGGAACACCTTTTCTTCAGCATGACAATGTCAGACCACACACGAGCGTCGCGGTGTCTGCAACTTCACTTTGATAGTGATGAAGCGGTATAAGCGGAGGTAAGATTGTGGTTCCGACACCAAAGCTGTACATTGTACAGTGATAGTATCAACAAACTGGTTTCTCATTGGGAGAAATGTGTTCGTCACCAGGGTGACTAGTTTGAGGAACAAATATGTAACAAATGTGTAGAAATGAAGGATAAAGATGTAGAATGTTAATAACGTTTGTTTTATTTAAAAAGCTTAAAAATTCGGACACATCACTTTTCAACACACCCTCGTTATTATATATAATGTCTCTCTCTCTCTCTCTTCTCAGCGATCACAGGCCCTGTAGACCACGCGCAGCATCAACGCTCTGCTTCCACCGCCTTCTATCTCTCCCAGCCGCTCTCCACACTGCGGAAATTCCTAATGCTGCGATGTACTTCTCCATGTCATTTTTCCACCTTATACGAGGTCGGCCCAGTGGTCTTGTTGCCTGGAGAGTTCCTTCAAATGCTTTCTTGGTGATTCTGTTGTTTTCATTCTGGCCACATGTCCAGCCCATTGCAGTCTCCTACTTTTTAATTTCTGGATGATAGTGGGTTGCTTCATTAACATAAATTTCATTGTTCTTTCGAATTCTCCTTACGTCATTCTCCAACACAGGTCCCCAGATTTTTCTCATTACTTTTCTTTCAAAACATTCAGTTTTTCTCTTTCATTCTTTGTAAGCGTCCAGCTTTCTCAACCGTACAGTACTATGGGGCAGATAATAGTGTTGTATATCTTCATCTTTGTGGTGATTGATGAAGCTTTACTTTTGAGTGGGCTGATTAGTGGGTACAGACATCTTGACCCTGAGGCTATTCTTTTATTTATATCCATTGTTATGATATTTTTACTGTTGAAACGTGATCCAAGGTATTTAAACTGGAGAACTTTTCTGAATCTAGAATGTTGGTCAATTTCAGAGTAAGGAGTTGGGTTTATGATTCGACCTATTTCCATATATTCGGTTTTCTCTTGGTTAATCAAAAGCCCAATTTTGATGGCACTCTGCCTGAGAGATCTGTACATGTCTTTCAGTTCTTCTTCAGTTTCACTCAGCAACACTATATCATCTGCATAAGCCAGGAGTTTTACTTTACTGGGTTCGAATCGGAGACCATTGTATAGATGTAACTTACTCTCCCGAACCACTTTCTCTAATGCAAGGTTGAAGAGGACACATGAAAGAGCGTCTCCCTGTCGTAAGCCTGTTTTAATTGGAAAGGTGGAGGATATGGATCCTCTGAACTTCACTGCTGCCTGGGAGCCATCCATGCACAGTTGTATCATCCTAATGATTTTACTGGGTATACTAAATTCTCGTAAGGTGTTGTAGAGGCTGCTTCTGTGGATGCTGTCGTAGGCTCGCTGGAAGTCAATGAAGAGGCAGTGGATGTTTTTGTTAAATTCCCAGTATTTCTCAAAGATCTGTCGTATAGTAAACAAATTATCAGTTGTGGAGCGGTTTGTTTGAAATCCAGCCTGGTAATCTTGAATAATGTTTTCCGCGTAAGGTTTAAGTTTTTCCAGAATGGTCATTGAAGGATTTTGTATGTTATGTTCAGCAAACTGATTCCTCTGTAATTTCCACATTCCATTCTGTTTCCTTTCTAGTGTATGGGACAAATTATTGCAGTTTTCCAATCTTCGGGCAGCGTTTCAGTTTTCCAGATCATTGTGATGAGGTTATAAATTTTTTTGTGTAGTTTGCTTCCGCCCTCTTTTAACATCTCTGCTGATATCTGGTCCTCGCCTGCTGCCTTGTTGTTTTTGAGCTTTTGAATGGAGTGGATCACTTCCTGTTCTGTGATTCTACATTCGTCATTATTAATGCTGTCACTCTCAGACATTACGTAATTGAAGGTTATGTGCGGATCAGTGCAATTTAACATTTCTGAGAAATACTCTTTCCATCTTTCTAGGATACCTTTCAGCTGCGTTAGCATATTATGATTTTTATCTTTTATGAATAGGTTTTCACTTTGATAACCTCTCTTACTTTCCTTTGTATACTATAACAACTTCTTTGAGTTTCCATTCCTGCTTTGCACTACTATATAATGTCAACAGTGTCAAATGATGCTAAAAAAGAGAAACGCTTCCGCTAAATGAGTTTTTATCTTGCAGTTCGCTTAAGGCAGAAAAACAAAAATACCTACGACAGCTACTGACGCGGAGAACTGCCCAAATAACTTTTCCTGTTCTTTATTTATGATGTTCAAGTTGCAGTCGGAGCATCTGGATATTATTCGTAACTACGCTTTAGACTCAAATGATAGTTAACAGAAATGCAAATAAAACTCATTGGTCTATACATGCTATTTCCACTCCCAGTCAAAGAAGTGGCAGACTTCGAATGACGGTCTTCGCCAGTGCCAGCCAGCTCAAGAAACTTATCACCTGAGCTAACGTATTCTGCCTGTCGCTAGTGTAATGGAGAATTGGCAACATTGTTCATTCGAACATATCCGAAAGAACAGACACCACATGTACATTATTTCTTCCACCGTGTACAAACTCTAGAGATTGATCGATAAAAGGATACAGAACAAAAGAGGTCTAATGAACTTTGTCCGGAAGCGCATGGTTTCCAGGCTAGAGACCATTTATTCAATCATACTTTGTTACAGAGACTGTGGGCTAATACGCCTGTAACATACACGCACAGTTACACTACGCATGGTTTCCTCCTAGGGGGTGGTACTGTTCCTCATAGGTCACGCCCTACTGCCCTCTCCAGCCATAGTAATCGATAATGTTGTGCCTGATTCACTTCTCTTGCTCTCACCTTGTAGTGAATGTGACACAGCGTTGTACACAAAGGTTCAGTATTCGAATCGAGAGATTGCCGACATGATGTTTACTTACGGAACGGCAAATGGCAACGGGCGGCGGGCAGCAAGGTTGTATCAGGAGACCTATTCCCACCGACAACAACCACAACAATCATTGTTTGCAACAGTGTTTCACCGTCTGTCAGGGACAGGGTCGTTTCAGGAAGCAGGAAATCATGAAGGACGTTCCAGAAATTTTCAGATACCAGACTTGGAGAAAAATGTGATTAACACTGTGGAAGGCGACCGCCGTGTCAGTACCAGCCAGTTGGCCCACTGGTACAGGGTAAGCCAGACGATCGTGTTGAACATTCTTCATGACAATTGTTACTACCCTTATCACTTATAGCGTGTGCAGGGCTTACTAACGACTGACTTCCCACATCGGGGGTAATTTAGTCACTGGTTCCTTCACCAGGCAACCACGATTCTGGGATTTGTGTCATCCATCCTATTCACAGATAAGGCCACCTTTACGCGGAGTGGTATCTTCAACTTCCATAACTGTCGTCTGTGGGGTAGTATGCAGAACCTCCATAGTATGGCGACAGCGAATCATCAGCATCTGTGCAGTCAGAACGTGTGAGCCGCGATAATTGGCGACCGTATTTTGGGACCAGTCTTCCTTCCAGCTCGCCTAACAGGTCGGAACTATCGGCGTTTCTTGCGAGTGACTTTCCCTCCCCTGCTGGAAGAAGTGCCATTGATGGTTAGAAGGGTTATGTGAGTGCTACATGAGGGTGCTCCAGCCCACTTCGCCGTTAACGTCCGGACGCAGCTCAGTAGTGTCTTCCCTGGTCGATGGATTGGGCGAGGGGGGTCCAGTTGCACAGCCTGTTCTTTCACCGGACAACTGCGATTTCTGATTATGGAACCATCTCAAAAGTATCGTGTATGCAGAGCCCATGTGGAGACGCTGGAGCAGCGTATTCATGCTGCCTTCGACACTGTTCGGATGCAGCCTGGCCGATGTGAACGTGTGAGACAGAACATGCTACGGCGCGTACACGCATGCGTTGAGACGCATGAAAACCATTTTCTACACATACTGTAACTGTGGCTGCGTGGTACAACGCGTATTAAGACCGCAGTCTCTGTAACAATAAATGATTGAATAAATGGTGTCTAGCATGGAAACCGTGCATTTCCGGACATGATTTCATTAGAACTTTTTTGTTCCGTGTCCTCTCATCGATCAGTCTCTAGATTTTGTGCACGATGAAAAAACCACCCTGTATATCACTCGGGCAAGACGGCCCAGATCCCTTGAGTGCAGATGCACGACACATTCGACCCCTTACGGGAATCAGCGATATGCTGCGAGTAATGACGGTAACAGTTAGGGGCACCACGTCAGTATTGTGTTGATAAGTTGGGAGTCTGCGTCGGTCAAGGACCGTGTCCGGATGGCCGAAGCCGGCACGGTAGCTCAGCGTGTTCGGTCAGAGGGTTAGCTGCCCTCTGTAATAAAAAAACTGAGTAAATGGATCAATAACGAACTTCAACGGCCGTCAGGTGACGTCCGCCACGAACAATTGAAACGAACAATAACGAACAAAATAAGATAAAAAAAAAGCGGTCAAGGCGGGGAGCGCCGTGGCCCCGTGGTTAGCGTGAGCAGCTGCGGAACGAGAGGTCCTTGGTTCAAGTCTTCCCTCCAGTGAAAAGTTTAATTTTGGCGACAGATATGGCGCGTTATACGGAACGTTTACCTCCCAACGTCGGTACGCTCAACATGGTATGTGGTGGTAAATAGGAAGTTCGCAACGAATCAACGGCGGCACGCGATTCATTTGGCAGACACTCCACTATGTTTAGGCTGCGCAACTGTGGACACTGATGAACATCGTTTAGCATGTAGTGGGACGGCTCCAGTGTGGCACTTGGCACAACAGATATTGGCGTTCCTGTTAGCTCTGCCCCTCACACAATTTCATCAGACACACTTTTGTTCCCACAAGAATCTTATTTTCCGGTCCAAAAAACCAATGCAGTGACATGGGTACGGGGAATGGTGGTGGGCTACGTGTATAACGAATCGGAAAAGGACAAAATTGATTTTTGGCATTTTCTCCTGGATGGACACACGAAGCTGAAACAGCATAAGAAATATGGGCAAGACTTCGCTAATCTTCGCTAATCTCGGTCGGGCACACAGTTTTAATCTGCCAGGAAGTTTCACTTGCGACTTACATTTACCGACCCGCCGGCCAGATGGGGTGTGACGGGTGAGAGATGAGATAGACGAAGAAGCCGAGATAGACATCGATCACACTTACGGACCCTTAGTTAATTTCGAGAAGACGACCCAGTCTTACACCAACGTCTGGAGAACGAGTCGATAGATGGCTCTCTTGCTCTATCGAACGTCGGGTCGTGAGCAGGTGTCGCCCCCGACACAAATTTCATTTCATTGCTACAGGAGCATGTTTCTTTTGCATTTGTACTATCCGCAATGTCTTCATGTCTTTCATTTGGGCATTTTCAGTTTTATTCATTTCCTTAATTACTTAATTTTCTAATTAGGCACTATTTGTCAACATATGGACATTGTAGACACTATTTATGCGGTAGTACAAAAAAAATGTATGTCAGCAAAGGTGGTAAGCCGGACATTGGCAAAAAAAAAAAAAATAGCGGTCAAGGCGAACGCTCGCGAGAAATGGAAATCTCTCAGTTCGAGTCCCGGCCCAGCACAAATTTCCAACTTTCCCCATTTGTATTTCAGTTCCCAACGGCAGCTAATGTATTTATTTCGTTTGTATAATGTTCATATATGGCTGCAGGATAAAAAATGGTGTCTGTTCTTTCGGACATATATTATTCTTGTATAATCACTAGTTATTTTCTTGTTCTATGGACTGAATATTCTGAATTATGCTGACATATGCGATGACATAGAAATAAAAAATTTACGTTTTTGAGTCCGGGAAGCTCCTTCCAACAGAAACTACAGCACACTTCGCCATTTACATTGAGAATTCTCCGTCTGAGCTGTCACTGGGACAACAAGGGAGAACTGCCTGACGCAGTTATAAGCTAGCTTAGCGGTAAGGTGTTCGCCTTTCAAGCGAAAGTATGTTACTTTTCGGTTCTAATCTCGCCGGAGACAGGGTTTTTACCTCTTCTGTGAAATATCCACTAGCGGGCAGATCGACAGTCAGTAATGAAATCCTAAGGCTACTTCTCCCACATAAATTTTGTCGCTACCGTGATTCAGTGCCCTGTAGATCTAAAGCTGAGAAACTTGTTGCATTGATCTGTTGACAGTGCCTGATTTTTCTGCTCTTGTCAACTGTATTGACTTAGTTTTGGCACTGAATTATTTGTTAACTGGATTTTGTTACATATCTACTAGTACTCCTGCGTTTACATACCTTCATGGTAGTCCTGTAACGCTTATTCACTATGACTGGATTGGACAAAGACGCAGACCGTTTCGAAGCCGAAAGCGCATATTATCATGCTAATTCGTGACAATTTTGGATACTTTGTTTAATCAAAGAAGACATTTTTCACAACGTTATCATGATAAGTTGTAATTCAGCTGTGTTAGCACAGTCATACTAAATAGCCATTTTTCATTAGTTTATTGCACACAGCAGATAAATACAAGAAATAAATTAATCAGCAGCAGTACAGTCTCCCACATTATCTAAAATAGCCTGACAATGTTCAGACGGTTTTTCAACTTCACGCTTGTAGGCAATATGTTGACAGCACATCGTCTCCTTGTATAAGTAGGATTCTCAGCCACATATGTAGTAGCTCACTGAAACAGGGCATTTTTCCAGATAGACTGAAATATGCTATTGCTAAACCATTGCATAAAAAAGGGGATAGATATGATGCTAACAACTACCGCCCAATTTCACTTCAACTTTATCCAAAATTCTTAAAAAGTAATGTATTCAAGAGTAGCATCACATATTTGTAAATATGAAGTACTAACAAAACGTGAATTTGGTTTTCAGAAAGGCTTTTCATCAGAAAATACTATACAGGGTGTTACAAAAAGGTACGGCCAAACTTTCAGGAAACATTCCTCACACACAAATAAAGAAAAGATGTTATGTGGACGTGTGTCCGGAAACGCTTAATTTCCATGTTAGAGCTCATTTTAGTTTCATCAGTATGTTCTTCCACCTACGCTCAATGGAGCACGTTATCATGATTTCATACGGGATACTCTACCTGTGCTGCTAGAACATGTGCCTTTACAAGTACGACACAACATGTGGTTCATGCACGATGGAGCTCCTGCACATTTCAGTCGAAGTGTTCGCACGCTTCTCAACAACAGATTCGGTGACCGATGGATTGGTAGAGGCGGACCAATTCCATGGCCTCCACGCTCTCCTGACCTCAACCCTCTTGACTTTCATTTGTGGGGGCATTTGAAAGCTCTTGTCTACGCAACCGCGGTACCAAATGTAGAGACTCTTCGTGCTCGTATTGTGGACGGCTGTGATACAATACGCCATTCTCCAGGGCTGCATCAGCGCATCAGGGATTCCATGCGACGGAGGGTGGATGCATGTATCCTCGCTAATGGAGGACATTTTGAACATTTCCTGTAACAAAGTGAAGTCACGCTGGTACGTTCTGTTGCTGTGTGATTCCATTCCATGATTAATGTGATTTGAAGAGAAGTAATAAAATGAGCTCTAACATGGAAAGTAAGCATATCCTGACACATGCCCACATAACATATTTTCTTTCTTTGTGTGTGAGGAATGTTTCCCGAGAGTTTGGCCGTACCTTTTTTATAACACCCTGTATATGTTTTCACTGATCAAATATTAAATGCATTGAATAACGGAACATCACCCATTGGGATATTTTGTGATCTCTCAAAGGCTTTTGGTTGTGTGAATCATGAAATTCTTCTAGGTAAGCTTAAGTATTGTGGTATGAGTGGGACAGTGCACAAATGGTTTAATTCAGACTTAACTGGAAGACTGCAGAAGGTTGAAAATAACAGTACAGATAGTCTGAAAAAAACAGCAGAATCCTCTAACTGGGGAGGTATCAAGAATGGTGTCCCACAGGGTTCAGTCTTGTGTCCCTTATTGTTCTTAATATATGTTAGCGACTTGCCACTCTATATTCATGAAGATGCAAAGTTAGTTCTTTTTGCTGATGATACAAGTATAGTAATCACACCCAAGAAGCAAGAATCAGCTGAGGAAATTGCAAATAATGTCTTCCAGAAAATTATTAAGTCGTTCTCTGCAAATGGACTCTAACAAAATTTTGTGAAAACACAGTTTATACAATTCTGTATAGCAAATGGCATGACACCAATTGATAAATATAGACTTTGAACGGAAGTCTGTTGCTAAGGTAGAATACTCAACATTTCTGAGTGTGTACATTGACGAGAAATTGAATTGGAAGAAACACATCGATGATCTGCTGAAACGGTTAGGTTCAGATACTTAGAGTTATTGCAAATTTTGGTGATAAACATATCAGTAAATTAGCTTACTATGCCTATTTTCATTCACTGCTTTCATATGGCGTCATATTTTGGGGCAATTCGTCATTAAGAGAGAAAGTATTCATTGCAAAAAAGCGTGTAATCAGAATAATAGCTGAAGCCCACCCAAGATTACCTTGCATACATTTATTTAAGGAACTCGGGATATTCACAGAACCTTCGCAATAAATATATTCATTTATGAAATTTGTCATTAATAACCCATCTCAATTCAAAAATAACAGCGAATTGCATAGCTACAACACTAGAAGAAAGGATGATATTCACTATTCTGGATTACATCTCACTTTGGCACAGAAAGGGGTGAATTATGCTGCCACAAAAATCTTTGGTCATTTGCCAAATAGTATTAAAAGTCTGACAGATAGCCAACCAACATTTAAAAGCAAATTAAAAGAATTTCTGAATGACAACTCCTTCTACTCAATAGTTGAATTCTTAGATATGAAGTAAACACTGTAAAAAATTATTCTGTGTGAAGAAAATTTATGTTAAAGCGAATTCCGTCACCGACTGTATATGACCGCAGGAGAGGAGCTATTTCATCATCATAAGCTGAAAAGAACATAGTTCTTATGAATTCTGGACTGGCACATTCGTCTATATTAAATAACTTAAGTTTCTTCGCTACACTGAGTGTATCTACGTCTAAATTATTCTTGTTAGCAGTTTTTCTTTTCGGAATTCTTAATATTTACTGCATCTTCTTTGATGAATGAATTTGTTGAAAACTTATTTATTTACTCCGATTTAGTGATGCTGTCACAATAACATGGCCATTGCTATCATGCAGTGAATGTATTGATTGTGTTCTGCAGCTGGTATAGTTCACGTACGACTAGAATCACATTCGATTTTCTGCTAGGATCGTGACAGTTTCGTTGTGAAAACAATTACAAGTATCTCGCTCAGAAGTCCGCATCAAACTCCAAGCTTCTGTGAAACATTTCCAATCAAGGAGATTTTGCGGTCTTTTAAATCTGACATGCTATTTTCCGGGCTTCTGCAATACCTTCCCAATTGTGTACCATGGGAGATCGGTTCGTTCTCTTACTAACATATGTTGTTGTTGTTGTGGTCTTCATTCCTGAGACTGGTTTGATGCAGCTCTCCATGCTACTCTAGCCTGTGCAAGCTTCTTCATCTCCCAGTACCTACTGCAACCTACATCCTGCTGAATCTGTTTAGTGTATTCATCTCTTGGTCTACCTCTACGATTTTTACCCTCCACGCTGCCCTCCAAAACTAAATTGGTGATCCCTTGATGCCTCAGAACATGTCCTACCAACCGATCCCTCCTTCTAGTCAAGTTGTGCCACAAACTTCTCTTCTCCCCAATCCTATTCAATACCTCCTCATTAGTTATATGATCTACCCATCTAATCTTCAGCATTCTTCTGTAGCACCACATTTCGAAAGCTTCTATTCTCTTCTTGTCCAAACTAGTTATCGTCCATGTTTCACTTCCATACATGGCTACGCTCCATACAAATACTTTCAGAAACGACTTCCTGACACTTAAATCTATACTCGATGTTAACAAATTTCTCTTCCTCAGAAACGCTTTCCTTGCCGTTGCCAGTCTACATTTGATATCCTCTCTACTTCGACAATCCTCAGTTATTTTGCTCCCCAGATAGCAAAACTCCTTTACTACTTTAAGTGTCTCATTTCCTAATCTAATTCTCTCAGCATCACCCGACTTAATTCGACTACATTCCATTATCCTCGTTTTGCTTTTGTTGATCTTCATCTAATACCCTTCTTTCATGACACTGTCCATTCCGTTCAACTGCTCTTCCAAGTCCTTTGCTGTCTCTGACAGAATTACAATGTCATCGGCAAACCTCAAAGTTTTATTTCTTCTCCATGGATTTTAATACCTACTCCGAATTTTTCTTTTGTTTCCTTCAATGCTTGCTCAATATACAGATTGAACAACATCGGGGAGAGGCTACAACACTGTCTCACTCCCCTCCCAACCACTGCTTCCCTTTCATGCCCCTCGACTCTTATAACTGCCATCTGGTTTCTGTACAAATTGTAAATAGCCTTTCGCTCCCTGTATTTTACCCCTGCCAACTTCAGAATTTGAAAGAGAGTATTCCAGTCAACATTGTCAAAAGCTTTCTCTAAGTCTACAAATGCTAGATACGTAGGTTTGCCTTTCCTTAATTTAGCTTCTAAGATAAGTCGTAGGGTCAGTATTTCTACGGAATCCAAACTGATCTTCCCCGAGGTCGGCTTCTACCAGTTTTTCCATTCGTCTTTAAAGAATTCGTGTTAGTATTTTGCATCCGTGACTTATTAAACTGATTGTTCGGTAATTTTTACAGCTGTCAGCAAATGCTTTCTTTGGGATTGGAATTATTATATTCTTCTTGAAGTCTGAGGGTATTTCGCCTGTCGCATACATCTTGCTCACCAGATGGTAGAGTTTTGTCAGGACTGGCTCTCCCAAGGTCGTCAGAAGTTCTAATGGAATGTTGTCTACTCCCGGGGCCTTGTTTCGACTCAGGTCTTTCAGTGCTCTGTCAAACTCTTCACGCAGTATCTTATCTCCCATTTCATCTTCATCTACATCCTCTTCCATTTCCATAATATTGTCCTCAAGTACATTTCCCTTTTATAGACCCTCTATACACTCCTTCCACCTTTCTGCTTTCCCTTCTTAGAACTGGGTTTCCATCTGTGCCCTTGATATTCATACAAGTGGTTCTCTTTTCTCCAAAGGTCTCTCTAATTTTCCTGTAGGCAGTATCTATCTTACCCCTAGTGAGATAAGCCTCTACATCCTTACGTTCGTCCTCCAGCCATCCCCGCTTAGCCATTTTGCACTTCCTGTCGATCTCATTTTTGAGAACAACATTGTGAGACTGAAACGAGTAAAAAATTCTGTTCATACACATGCAGTTAAATACATTAAACTCGGTGGAGACATTTTTGAACATTTATTGTGAATGTATTGTGAAATTGTATGCACACTGCACAGATTCCTTAACATTGAGCTTTGAATTCACGTATGCTATGGTATTAATAAAAACAGATTATGTGCCACATTCATACAGCTTCAGTTGACGTTATTACCATCATTTTTCCAAAATTAAATTCTCTACAACTCCTGTTGAAAATTTTGTGCTGTTATCTGAAATTTAAAAAACGAATTGGGCCAAATAGTTAATAAATTACAAATTTTACGAAATTACTCATTTGTTTCTCTGGATGTTCTGGAAAACTACTGTACATACAAGTCTGGGACATGTTTTATTAGATTCACCAGACGAATAACAACAAAATAAATGGAAATCGTGCTTTACTTTAACCTCGTACAGTTTTGCGATGGTTTCCTTTTTGCTTGCTTCATTTACTGAATTTTTATATTTTCTCCTTTCATCAATTAAATTCAATATTTCTTCTGTTACCCAAGGATTTCTACTAGCCCTCGTCTTTTTACCTACTAGATCCTCTGCTGCCTTCACTACTTCATCTCTCAAAGCTACCCATTCTTCTTCTACTGTATTTCTTTCCCCCATTCCTGTCAATTGTTCCCTTATGCTCTCCCTGAAACTCTGTACAACCTCTGGTTTAGTCAGTTTAGCCAGGTCTCATCTCCTTAAATTCCCACCTTTTTGCAATTTCTTCAGTTTTAATCTACAGTTCATAACCAATAGATTGTGGTCAGAATCCACATCTGCCCCTGGAAATGTCTTACAATTTAAAACCTGGTTCCTAAATCTCTGTCTTACCATTATATAATCTATCTGATACCTTTTAGTATCTCCAGGATTCTTCCAGGTATACAACCTTCTTTTATGATTCTTGAACCAAGTGTTAGCTATGATTAAGTTATGCTCTGTGCAAAATTCAACAAGGCGGCTTCCTCTGTCATTTCTTCCCCCCAATCCATATTCACCTACTATGTTTCCTTCTCTCCCTTTTCCTACTGACGAATTCCAGTCACCCATGACTATTAAATTTTCGTCCCCCTTCACTACCTGAATAATTTCTTTTATCTCGTCATACATTTCATCAATTTCTTCATCATCTGCAGAGCTAGTTGGCATATAAACTTGTACTACTGTAGTAAGCGTGGGCTTCGTGTCTATCTTGGCCACAATAATGCGTTCACTATGCTGTTTGTAGTAGCTTACCCACATTCCTATTTTTTTATTCATTATTAAACCGGCTCCTGCATTACCACTATTTGATTTTGTATTTATAACCCTGTATTCGCGTGACCAAAAGTCTTGTTCCTCCTGCCAGCGAACTTCACTAGTTCCTACTATATCTAACTTTAATCTATCCATTTCCCTTTTTAAATTTTTTAACCTACCTGCCCGATTGAGGGATCTGACATTCCATGCTCAGACCCGTAGAACGCCAGCTGAACGCCAGTTTTCTTTCTCACTAACATATTTGATAGGAAATTATGGCTGCTATCGACACTATTTCTTTAAATTTAATCCATTTCTGTAGCATTCATGACGCTCTCTATCTGCTCAGAATTGGTTGTTGCTAAAAGGTTGTACCGCTCCTCCCTCTATTTTACTAATGTCTGTTCTTGTTTATTTTTGTGGTTATCAGACTATCGGACACAGGAATGGGAGCTTTACATAGAGATCTCGCTTCATTACGAAAATGATCTAACCTTGTGCTTAAGACGAATATGTATCTTTTATACGGTTTAAATATTTAACTTCTTTAATGAAAGAATGAAAAATGTCACTTTGAAATAATAAAAGCACAAATCAAATTACTTTGGTTAGTTGGTCCTTCTGCACTTAACATACTTCCCTTACAATGTCTGCGTTCATACAGTCCCGTTAAACAGCTGTGCTGGTTCCACATCCACAATGAAGTAAGTATTGCTATGTGGCGTTTGACATTACTTAACTTGTAATCACTGAGCACAGAAGCCTTTCCATTTACGCTCTACTGTTAGTACGTTTCTCCACGACAGTTACTGATTCTCAAACACAACACCGTATCCGCCACACATTTCGTAATTAATCCCAAGCGCCTTTCCGAGAAATAACTGAAATAATTTTCTTCTACAAACCGCCCTAACACGTTGAACTATTAATTCCACTTTCTATAAAATTCTGCACACTGCTTATCCACGACGCTGCGGCCTGGGACCGACTCTTCTCCCCAAGTCAAGAGGGCCCGTTACCACTAGCACGAGCGCTTTGTTATTATATAGCAAGACAATGCTCCCTCATAGGAAATGGCGCACTCGGCTCCGAAAGTCCCAGAAGTCAGCGATAAGTAAGGAGTACAATATCGATATACGGGGTGAGTCAAGAAGATATGCAAATAATTTAATACGTTATTCTACAAGTAAAACTAAAGAAAAAAGTTCATATAAACATAGGTCCGCAAATGTTTAGTTACAGAGTTACGGCTAATAAAAGATTTTGCCTCATATTTAGAAACTTCGCTAATATGAAACCATCGCAAAACTGTACGAGGTTAAAGTAAAGCACGATTTCCATTTATTTTGTCGTTATTGGTCTATTGAATCTAATAAAACATGTCCCAGACTTGTATGTACAGTAGTTTTCCAGAACATCCAGAGAAGCAAATGAGTAATTTCGTAAAATTTTTAATTTATTAACTATTTGGCCCAATTTGTTTTTTAAATTTCAAAATTTTCAACGGGAGTTGTAGAGAATTTAATTTTGGAAAAATGATGGTAATAACGTCAACTGAAATTCTATGAATGTGGCACATAATCTGTTTTTATTAATACCATAGCATACGTGAATTCAAAGCTCAATGTTAAGGAATCTGTGCAGTGTGCATACAATTTCACAATACATTCACAATAAATGTTCAAAAATGTCTCCACCGAGTTTAATGTATTTAACTGCACGCGTATGAACAGAATGTTTTGCTCGTTTCAGTTTCACAATGTTGTTCTTCATTTCGTCTATTGCATTCATAATGCGAGCAAGTAATGCTTCTTCACTTAAATACACTGTTGTTATTAGATTCTTTCACTGAACAATACAGAAAATTAGCTCGTTTCATGGTTAGGAAACGACTGAAACAGTTCACTAACGGTTGCCACCAGTGACATAAACGTTTCTACGTCCTTAATGGAAAGTAAACAAATTTACTCGTATAATAATCTTTGCTTCCCTGGATGTTCTGGAAAACTACTGCAGATGCGCGTCTGGGACATGTTGTATTAGATTTACTATGTAACACTACGCTACTGTGCACGATACTCTTTAAAGCCTGTACTATGCTAAGTTGACGGGCTTCACCTTATAAGAAAGGATTTTAGTATATATGTTGACCGCATGTACCTGAATGGAGGCAAAATCAGACTTTCACCCACTCAGTAACAACAATGATACGTCAAGCAAGTCTGAAGTGCAACTACACGTTAGGACGGACAAGAAACAACACAGCAGATGCTACCAAATTGTTAATAATACGGTCGCCAGCCTAATTAGGCATTAACTGAGTTTCTCCCCTGTACAAGTCGATGTACTTTTATACAAAACAACACGCAATAACACTGCATAATATGGTAATTTTTAGAACCAAAAATCTACTGAACTAATAATTTCACTTTCTGTACTAATATGGACAAGCCATAAATACACAACAATACACTATAATGTTTACTACAAACTTCGTACTGTCTATTGATCTGATTAAAATCGGGCATAGGTTACCCTAGAAATAGCACTTTCGAAACACACATACAATGTCAATTTTGGAAAAAGTAAAACACTAATAAATTTTGATTTTATGTTGACTTTAAATTTGCTGGTCAAATCAGTTCAGTACACTTCACAATCTAACTGAATAGAAAAGAAAGGGGGGGGGACCCTGAAACTGTTATGATCACTGTACTGAAATTTTTTTTTTATCGAAATCGTTAAGCACTCAAGATTTCCAATATATGAGTTATAGCTCTTTTTAGCTTATTTCCTGCTCATTTAATTACCATCATTTTTGTCTCAAATAAATTGAACTTCATTACTAAACCAATTTCAACATTATCTTCCAACTTTATCAGATCTTTGTTCTTTACTTATATATTCATTAACAATAAAATTCTTTAAACATCATACTAACACCGCTAGGTCTGCAGGTAATTATTATTAACATAAACTTTAAATCTTCATCTCGGGACACTCGGATTGCACAACATTTGGAAAGGACCCTGTCTAGGTTAGTGATGAGGATAAATAAATGATAGGACAGTTCTGGTAAAAGTTAAGTTGTTATTGAACAGTAAGGAACAAAAGTAACACTGGGCCACACGAATACAGTACTAAAAGATTCAACCTGTTCGTATCGATGCGGCGGTTGGCGGGCGGCGAGATGGCGAGGCACAGAGCACACATACAATCACAGCTATGGCTCTTGATGTATCGGCACTTTACTTCTTCATAGCGTTGCAATATTTTTCCATTTAGTGCCTATGTAATTTTGCCATGCTGTATAGTCGTCGGAAACGGCACATCCGAGGCTCAATGAAACTACGTCTTCCAGGAGAGCCTCCTCGGTCCAGAACGTGTTACTCAGACCGATGCCCAACTCCGACTACTACTGCTGAGCCCGTTATGCCGTGCCGCGCCCGTGTGCATTTTCCCGCGCTCGCCTGCCATCCACCTTTTACCGCTCCCCTACAGACAGGGTATTCACCAAAGGTTTTGCATTCCACATATCCTAATACATTGCCTACGTATGGACCAGGCGCACAATTACAACTTTAACATCTTACAACACTTTCAACATTTCTTACATTTCCATTTTGTTATAATATTGCTTGCAATTTGACATAAACATTAATATTCACATCGAAAATTGTTTACAGTTTCTTTAACACAATGGCAAGAAAATAAAAAGAAATGAAATCAGAATATCGATTACATTAATTTACCAAAAATCAGAAGAAAAAATTATTATATGTACAATAGTACAGCATTGTTGTTGTTACAACTAGACCCATAACAACAAAATAAATGGAAATCGTGCTTTACTTTAACCTCGTACAGGTTTGCGATGGCTTCATATTAACGAAGTTACTAAATTTCATGCAAAATATTTTATTGGCCATAACTCCGTAACTAAACATTTTTGCCGACCTATGTTTATATGAACTTTTTCCTTTTGTTTTACTTGTAGAATAACATATCATAATATTTGCATATATTCGTGAATCACCCTGCATTATCACTTCAAAGATTGCAGTACTCCTTATATTCCCCGCGGTAGATTTCAAAAAAGTTTTAGAAAATCCTGAGAGAAAGAAAACGAAATCCCACAGCAAAAACAAATAATTGATGAACAAGCCAGCAAAATTTCCAACACTTGATATTATATCATGACACAACAGAAATATCACGTACACCTCACATTCTCTCATACTGTAACGTAGAAAATTGTTACGAGTTGTCATCTTGCATTGAAAGCGTAGCTTGCTGTGGAGCCGGGAGGTTAGCAGATTTTGGTTCTCACGCTGGCACAGCTGACGCTGGCCAGTGTACTTGACTAACGCTGAGTGCAATATGTTACACATACTCTTTATGCATGTCAAGAAGTATTATTAAATATTAATCGAGCTTTTTCTTACCCAGTATACCAAATTCTATGGAACACACAACCATGCCGTTAAAATTTGAAATCAATAACTTCAATACTTTCGGATATACAAAACTTTTACCTACAACACATAATAACTATGAAACTTGAGGTAGGGGCTGTAATGTATTCAATTATAGTATCAATTGAAACTACAAACAAGAGGATAGGTTCACATACTCTAATCTTCTTTGAAGTTCCTTAGTTTCATTACCACAGATTCCGTACGTAATTAAGAGTAATTTGGAAAAGTATTATTTCGGCGTTTTGGTTGTGTGAGTGTTTCGTAGAGAGTGAGAGAGTGAACGGATGACATACGTAAAGTGATAAAATGATATTTTATTAAAACTACGTAAGTGTATGCATGAGAAACTTGTGCAGTAGGGGAATTTGTGACATACGTCCGAGTGAGTTTGAATTTGTAAAAGGCAGCCAGAAGGGGCGTTGAGTGTTAAATTTATTAATAATTTATTTTGTGGGAAGGGATCCTATTTAGTTTTCATTAAATTTTATTTAGTTTCGGAGTTACGAGATTTCTAGTCTAAATTACTTGCGGTAATCTGGTTGACTGACATCAGAAATACCGCGCGTATAGTAGTGCTCGAGATGATCTGATTGGCTGCGTAACATATTAGCCAATAGGAAATCTCCATTTCCCGTGCGTTTGAGTAGCGCTTTCAAACCTGCCAACTTTTACGGTTTAACCGTTAAATTTACAGAAGTTGCAGCATTTTACAGTTTTACGGATGGACGGTGTCATTTTACGACTTCGCGGACAAAAATTTGAAACGTAAACATTCATTAATCACCCCACTTCCGTAAAATCGACTGCTTACTTGGGTTGAAGGCAAGTCGGCGATAGTCGATAATTCATTCTTTGATATGATTGGTACTTTTTACCGTGTGATGTTTGTGCCGTCATTGGAATTGAATTTTAACCCGGGATAACAGTTCTTCCATGGGAATTTTACGTGTCGACAGACTCTGTTCGCAACTTTTTTGTTCCGCTTCGTTCGCTTGCTGCGACTTAACCAATGTTCTTCGACCACGTGTGGACTAATTACATTTGTTCCACATATGTGTGTGTCTTTTACCATGTGCATATTCTTTGTTCACGAGGTTGGCGTCTTGTTCATTTAATGGTTCAAGACTTTGTGTGCTTTGACATGTTTCAACGAAGTGTTTGATTGTCTCGTGTTTTTACGTTATAATTTTTTGTGACGTTTAGTGATCTAAGTTCCTTTCGATGTTTCAGTAGGTACATATCAAGACATTTGTTCCTGGACATTTTCACACGCTTTATTCCTGTTGTAGGATTCATGAATAAATCCAACAGTACTTCCAGACATTTAAAGAACGATATTCTGTTGATTTTCCATGCATACTAAAATCAAGAAAGGGAGAAAAATTTGCCTTTTTCACGGTATGTGTTTGTGATATTAGTATTGCACATGGTGGAAGAAACGATTTAATTAATCATGTGAAGTTATCTTAAATCGGAGGAAGATAACAAGAAAGTCAACACCTTTCTTTGCCAAGTCAAATAACGTTGACAGTGATGTAATTAGGGTCGAGTGTCTGTTTACGTCCTTTTTGGTGGAACACAATGTGCCCTTAAGTGCGGCTGACCATGCTGGTGCCTTAAGAAAATGTTTCCCATATCAGAAGTTGCAAAGAAATATGACTGTGGTCACACGAAAACGACATGCGTTGTAAATAAAATGGCAAAAAATGCATCATTTGAAATTGTCAAGTGCCTTCAGAACGGATCATTTTCTTTGGCAACAGATGGAAGCAATAATACGAATGCCAAATTGTATCCTGTTGTTGTTACATTCTCTAATATTCCGCGGGAAAAAGTAGTAAGCAATGTGCTGTTCATACCAGCCGTAGACGAGGACTCAACAGGGCAAAACATTGGTAACCTGTAATAGGTGGTTATCTTTAGGCAGATGTTTGGATAGATTACTGGACCAGCGGGATCCGCTTCACTCGTCAAGGAGGAAGTAATATTATGCACCCAAAACATTTCCAAAAGGTTGACATCTTTCAGAATACCTATAGTTGAACAGATTGGATCCAAAGAGTATCAGAAGAAGAGAATTCTTGATTCTGCTGGTACACATGGCCCTAAAAGAATTCTCGTAACATGAAAATTGGAAACTGTGTGGCTTTCTGTCCCGACAATGCTCCTGTTATTCAGGACACAAAAATGAAGTTTCAGCAGTTCTGAAGGGAGTTTAACCAGGTATTGCTGTTATAGGTTGCATTTGCCACCTGATTAATCTAGCAGCTGAAAAAGGTGCTGGAATATTACCACTTAAAGTGGATGAGATCTTTGTTGGTATATTTTATTTGTTAGAGAAGAGTATCAAAAGAAAAAAACGGCTTCAAGAATTTTAGAACTTGCACAATAAAGAGGCAAAGAAAACTCTGAAGCATGTATGTAATAGGTGGTTATCTTTAGGCAGATGTTTGGATAGATTACTGGACCAGCGGGATCCGCTTCACTCTTCAAGGAGGAAGTAATATTATGCACCCAAAACATTTCCAAAAGGTTGACATCTTTCAGAATACCTATAGTTGAACAGATTGGATCCAAAGAGTATCAGAAGAAGAGAATTCTTGATTCTGCTGGTACACATGGCCCTAAAAGAATAGCACATTCTTCCAAATGTGACAAACCCATCCTAAAAAGTAAAACTTCTGCTACAACACGTGAGGAAAAATTTTTTGTATTCCCGTCCTCAAAATTGAACAAGGTCTTTTGCACTTTCCTTTAGGTGACTAGTCCTGTATTTGACAAATTGAATATTGTCCTTCGGACTTCTTCCCCACAAGTTCAGTTTTTATTAGAACTTCTAATGGATTTGATAAAGCAGTATGTTAAGTAGTAGTAGTAGTAGCTTTGTTATTCCATATATCTCTTTTTACAAGGATATAGGACATGTCAAATTATTTACACGTTTAGACTAATTTAAAAGAAGCTAATTGGTATACACATACAATTAAGGCTTCTAGTTAAAGATAATCATTATATCCATCCTGGTATACAATACTTTTCTTCAAATAATTTATTAAATAATGTAATGCCACACTGTTCATTCATATCTCACTATCAGTCACTGCACACACTACACACCCATTTTTTCATATTACTTTACTCACTGCACACACAAACACACACACACTGGTGATCTCTGGGCCATTTTCTGTACCGCAACCTCCCATTTGCTATCCTGAAAAACTGAGTCAGCATCCCTCTATAATCAGACATGTTGAGCTCAGAAAGTGGAAGTGCCAAATTAAGCTATTTTAGTACAAAATGTACTGTATCCTACCTTTAGCGTTATCCAGGAACAACGACATGGACGTAGTAGAATGATGTTCCCATGGGGTGCTTCATTATTGTGAGTCCCCTTGCCTCTCACATGCTGGGGTGGTTCATTAGTATGAGTCCTCTTGCCTCTCACAATTTGGGGTGCTTAATTAATGAAATTACCACGAAGAAATTGTTCAAAATTATCCCCATTTGCTTCAATGTATAAAGTCAGTCGTCTGCAAAAGTTGTCCACAGTTTTGAGCAGCACATTCCGTGAAATGGCTACACACGCTCTTCGAATGCGTTGCTTCATATCGTTTCGGGTTGTGGGCTGTCTGTCACAAACAATATTTTTTAAATAACCTCACAAGAAAAAATCAGGAGATGTTAGGTCTGGTGAATGTGGAGGCTACTGAACTGGTCTGCCGTGTCCTATCCACTGACCAGGGTACCATAAATTTAAAACGTTCCGCATATTTTTAACATTATGGGGGCCTGTTCTGTCCTGTTGGAACCACATTCGTTGCCTAGTTTCTAAATCAACATCTTCCATTAGCTCCTACAAATCATCGCAGAGAAGTTGTAAATAAGATTCCCCAGTAACAAATGGCTCTGAGCACTATGGGACTTAACTTCTGAGGTCATCAGTCCCCCAGAACTTAGGACTACTTAAAACTAACTAACCTAAGGACATCACACACATCCATGCCCGAGGCAGGATTCGAACCTGCGACTGTAGCGGTCGCGCGGTTCCTGACAGTAGCGCCTAGTACCGCTTGGCCACCCCAGTAACATTTCGGTAAAAAAAAAGGGCCTGTCAGATAACCGTTTAAAATTTTACACCAGACCTTTAAAGACCATTTGTGTTGATTGTCAACGGGTCTGTGCCAGTGTGGACTGACAGGGGACCAATAATGACATTCAAGACGATTCAATTCGCCATTGTTTTTTAATGTGGCTTCATTGGTAAACATAACGTATCTAAAAAAATCATTGTCGCGTCTTATCATTTACAAGACCCATTGGCAGAAATGCACCCGTATTTGCATATCTTTCGATGTTAATGCCTGTATCAGTGTGATATGATACGCATGATATTTATGTGCCTTCAAAATCCTCAAAACAGTATTCCAGTTTGTCTCTGAATCGCACGACTACTCATTTTGGGATCCAGATGAACACAGGCGAGAACTGTAAGGGTATGAGCGTCATTTTCATTGTATTCGCGATGACGAGGTGGACAGTGCATGTATCCATTTCGATTTCGTTGAGTGCAATTTCGAATAACGTTTTCAGTTGGATGTCGTCTGTTTGGGAAACGATCTGCATACAATTGCGCAGCTACAGCGTAATTGTTATGGCATTCACCTAAAATTAACATCATATCAACAATGTCTGTAGGACGATAGTTAGCCTTGTTTCGCTAAAGAATAATTTACTTTCGTCAGTTGATGCTTTCAGTTTACAATCTGAAAGTGAAGTGACGTCTGATCGCATTGTATTGACCTTTATACTGAGCCATAGTTCGCACTTTGGTCACGGTAGCGCCACAGTCCGGTGAGTAATGCAATTGTGAAGAGTCCCTCAACGAGATTTTAATACCATTCCGCCTCCCTCCATCAGAAACTGTGGCGGGTAGGATACATTTTGTAAAAAAAAATAGCTTAATTTGGCGTAATGAAAGAATTGGTGCATATTTTGTATCGATCTGGTGCGTCCTTCTCGGGTCATTCTAAATAAATCGGAGTTCTTCCCCAATTTTAATTTTTCACGATTTCAGCGCCAGCTGTCAATGGTTTAAAAATATGTTTAAGACAAAACTTGATTACTTTTTTATGGAGAATCCGAATCTGCAATAAAAAATGAGGGTTTCCATTTAAGATTTAAAAATTGTCCCCCGCCCCACCCAAGGGGTCGGGGGCTGGGGTTCACATGTAGTATCATTTGATGTCCCCCTTTGATTTTACGAATTTGTCTCACCCACTATTTTTACCCAATGTATAGTTTTCGAGATAACCTCATCCGAAATTTCAGATGGACCACCTTGTAAATCAGGAATAGTATTTGTCCTAAACTGCTACCCCTTGGAACCACTATATTAATGTATTTTGGTTCTGATAAGTGTTTTACTAAATGTTTAGCTCTATTTGAAGTATGTGTTATCTCTATTCTTTGTACCTTATCTGCTAGGTATGATCAAAACCAGTCATTAGCTGCCCCTTTTATTCCTAATGATTCTAATTTATTTAATATAATCTTGTGGTGTACTGTAGCAAAGGCCTTAGAAAGATCCAAAATTATGCCTGTGACACTCTCATCTTTGTCAAGAGCATCAAGTACAACTTTTGTGAATTCTACTATGGCTGACTCCATATTTTTGCCATTTCGGAAATCAAACTGTGATTCGTTTAAAAGAGTCTATTTATTCAGTTAATTCATTAATCGGTCTTTCATAATTGCTTCTATTATTTTTGAGAATGTTCACAGCAGGGATATAGGCTGGTAATTTTCTATGTCTTCTTCTTTACCTTTCTTAAGCAAAGGTACAACTCTTGCCTGTTTTAAATGCCCTGAAAATGTCCCTGATGTGAAGGATTCATTTATTGTATTTGTTAAGGGGCCTTGTATAATATGTATGCATTGTTTCAGTACACACATCGATACTTCATCTAAGCCTACTGACTTTTTAGTTTCTGAACAGGTTTATTGACTACATTCTCAGTGGTTGGAAGTAACATCAACGTATTTAGTGCAACATTATTTACAGGTGTAATATTTGTTTTGGGGAATTTTTCCTGTAACTTCTCTGCTATAATTGAAAAATGTTCGTTTACATAGCTTCCTAAGTGTTGTGGATCAGTTATTATCTTATCCCTCTCCCTTAGCAGTATGTTATTCTGCGTTTGTTTGCCTCTCCCCATTTCCTTTTTTATAACATCCCAGACTGCTTTGCTTTTATCCTCTGCATTATATATAATTTTTTCATTAAATGACATTTTTAAGCAGTCAGCACCTTCCTATAGATCTTTTTGTATCTATGATAGAAATTTAAGAATTCTGGATCATTGCAACTCCTTTTCATGAAACTGAGGTATTTAAGCATTTAGGAGGACTTCTTAATTCCCGCTGTTATCCATCTGTTTTTGTGAGATGTTGATACAGACATGCATACTTTTGGAAATACCTTTTCAAAGTTCAATTTAAATAATGTGGAGAATTTCATATTCACATTGCTTTCCTTATATACTTCATCTCAACTTTGTTTTGCTAGTTCTTTTGAAAAATATTTTATTTTGATTTTTGGTGGATGTCATTTGTAAGCTTGTAGTTTAGCGAGTGATTCGATCCCTGATTTTACTGTTGTTATTTGACAGAGATGGTCTGATAGTCCGAGATCTTTTATAGCTGCATCACGTTTTCCCTGACCATATTTGTGGCCACATGGTCACATTATCAAAAGCTCCTCATTGCTAGAAGTTGAGTACAACTTGATTCAAAATAAAAGAAATGATGATGAGTTAGTTATTGGCATTCAGACTTCGAACATAGTGAATGATCCCAGGATACAGATAAATCCCTTTTATTTTCATCAGTAAAAAACTAATTTTGTAGTGCCTATCACTCCATCATCAACAAGTTTCCACTCAAGGATGATGGGTTAAACCATGCTCAAGTTACTAGGTTACACAAAACTGAAGATGCACAGTTTACTTCCATTCGTCTTTTCGTGAAAAAGTTTCCTATCATGTTATGCAACAAAGAGAATGAAACTACAGATGAGGTGGTGAAAGAGCTTCAGAGGCAGTTCACAGATCTTCAAGTAGATAACTCTTTGTCTGCAAATCAAGATGCTGCAAGTGATTCTAGTTGCGCACAAGTATCAAGAATTCGTGGAGCTGATGAACTTCTTATGTGTAACCGAATTTCTAGAGTAATTATCTTTGTTCTCAACATACCCCATAGCAATGCAGAATGTGAACGTGTTTTCAGCCATTTGAAGAAAAATAGAACATAGTTATGATCATCCATGTCTATTGAATCTCTGGAGTCTATTTCTATTTTGAAGACCAGGAGTACTGGTCCCTGTTATGACAAATCATTTTCTCAAAGCATTTTGCACGAAGCTATAAAGACCACAACTATGACTTTTAAATCGAACTAGCGTGTGATCTGCAGTGTGTATTATATTGTTTCTTGTCTGCGTTACGTTAAACAAGTTTTATTGTGTCAAGCGTTTTTCAGTTATCGTATATCTACTTAATTTATCAAGGAAGTCCTGTTATGTATGCTTCAAACAAATATTCACAATTCCTGCTGCTATTTAACATGGATTTCCTCTGGCTGTTATGCTCATCTCCAAATCATTGGCCTGTGATGCAAGTACATGTGATTTCATTACAGAACCTTGCTTAAAGCATGAATTATCGTATTTTGTAACCCACAAGTATTATTACACTGCTGGCCACCGTAAATGCAACACCCTGCAGGAAGCATCCGAATCAAGTGAAATTTACACCATGAGTTTGAAGCGATGAGATATGCAACTGATTAAAATTTCAGCGCAGACGCACATCACGCACGCCTGTGGCGCCACCTCATAGCGCCATTTAAGGCTTGGCGATTTCGACGAGTGTACGTTCGGCACGTGTGTTTACCTTGTGGTTGTTTCACAAGACGATCAGTTATGCCTCGTAGACAACAGCGAACATCTTTTGATCAAGTATCCGAGTTCGACAGAGTAAGGATAGTGGCTTACCGAGAGTGTGGATTATCATACAGAGAAATCGCTAGTCGTGTTGGACGAAACCAAACAACTGTAATGCGGATATGTGACCGTTGGATGCAGGAGGGTACGACGGACCGACGTGGTCGATCGCATTCACCTCGGTGCACCACTGCACGTGCTGATAGGCAAATTGTGCGCATGGCAGTGACGGATCGCTCAGTGACATCCCGAACCGTAGCACAGCACATTGCGCCTGTAACGCATCATCCAGTGTCTGCGCGTACCATTCGACGCCGTTTACAGCAGAGTGGTCTGTCCGCAAGACGTCCATTGCTTCGTCTACCATTGACGCAGAACCACAGACGTCTCCGTCGCCAATGGTGTGATGACAGACGGATGTGGACGGCAGAATGGAATGACGTTGTCTTTACTGACGAGGCACGCTTCTGTCTGCAGCACCAAGATGGTCGGATTCGAGTGTGGAGACACCGTGGAGAGAGGATGCTGGACAGCTGCATTATGCACCGCCACACTGGTCTTGCACCGGGTATTATGGTATGGGGCGGTATTGGATATTACTCTCGCACGCCTCTAGTACGCATTGCCGCTACTTTAAATAGCCGGCGCTACATATCCGAGGTGCTGGAGCCAGTTGTCCTTTCTTACCTTCAGGGCTCGGCCACAGCCATATTTCAACAGGATAATGCGCGACCACACGTGGCACGCATTGTCCAAAGGTTCTTCGTCAATAACCAGATTGAATTGCTTCCCTGGCCGGCTCGCTCTCTGTATCTTTCGCCGATAGAAAACATGTGGTCCATGGTTGCTCAACGAGTGACCCAGATTACAAATGGTTCAAATGGCTCTGAGCACTATGCGACTTAACTTCTGAGGTCATCAGTCGCCTAGAACTTAGAACTAATTAAACCTAACTAACCTAAGGACATCACACACATCCATGCCCGAGGCAGGATTCGATCCTGCGACCGTAGCGGTCACGCGGTTCCAGACTGAAGCGCCTTTAACCGCACGGCCACACCGGCCGGCGACCCAGATTACATCCCCAGCTGCCACACCAGATGATCTTTGGCAACGTGTGGAAGCTGCTTGGGCTGCTGTACCCCAGGAACACATCCAACGTCTCTTTGACTCAATGCCGAGACGTGTGGCAGCGGTGATCTCCAACAATGGCGGCTACTCTGGCTACTGATTCTGGCAGGAGCCACATGTCACAGACGTCTGTAAACGTAATCATTTGATACTTGGTCAATATGTTATCTACAAAATAAATCTTGTTGTGCTACCTCTTGTCTTTCTTGGTGTTGCATTTACGGTGGCCAGCAGTGTATTTTCGTCAGGCCGGGGTATGTCGCAAATCGTTAGATTTTTTATCACGCGTGAATTTTACTGACAGCCTTTTTCAAAAGTTGGCAGGTATGGACTTTGTGTCTCAGATGTATGAGCCGAGGGAGTCACTCGGGAGCCGTCTTCTGGTAAACACCTATTTAAAATAACGCTAAACAAATTTGTACCAAAAATGAAGAAATTAGCGAGTTTGATCGCTTCTCGTGGCGTTGACGAAACGCAACAACAGTATTTAGTGAACGTTTGAGCTTTGTGAATGGTTTATTGTAGGAGATATTCGCGTGTGAACGCTTTACGTCGTCCATAAACTCCGCGTGGTATGTTTCGTACAGATTACGACACAGTATGGTGAGCACTTCTTTACAAGAAGCCTGCTGAACGACTGAATGTATTAACTCGCAAGTAGACACGGGTCAGTGACTGATTAGGACGTTGAAAGCTGCTTTCAGGCATGAACTTGTAACAGAGACTGTCAGTAACATTGCATAATTGATGTTGGGATATTAAATACGGACTTGATAACCATTTCCCGTGTTTTAAAGATAATGATGATGATGATGAAGGCCCAAACTTCTTTACAGAGCGTAGGGGAACGACGCGGGAGACCCGCGCCGCCTTACTAGGCAAGCTCCTAGTGGAGGTGGTTTGCCATTGCCTTCCTCCGACCGTAATGGGGATGAATGATGATGATGAAGACGACACAACAACACCAAGTCATCTCGAGGTAGCAAAAATTGCTGACCGCGCTGGGAATCGAACCTGGGTCGCCGTGCTCGGAAAACGCGAACGCTACCGCGAGACCACGAGCTGCGGACGTTAAAGACAATAAGCCACCTTAAAGGAAATTTTAAATATTTTATCACTCGAGTCATGCAAAAATCCCGAACACTCGATAGTTGCACTAACTTTCAGCTACTGCCCATGGTCTGGGGTTGTGTGGCCTTTGCGTGGAAGGTACTTAGTCAAATTTTCGTTAACGCTGCTTTTGTCGGCTACATTAGTATATACCATCGCAGAGTGAAGAAACAGACAACCTGAACCCTATCGAGGAATGTGGACTGATTGTTTAAAGGATAGTGGGAGACAAAACTGCCTCGACGCAATAGGTACACTGAAAATGACAATTTTTAAATTTTTGTTTATGGATGTGATAAGCAGGCAGAGGACATACATAAAAATTAAATTTATCATACAACTGGATTAAATAATAATAAATATAGTGAAATGCTTTTTTACAGGCGCCCGTAAATATAGTGCCAAATGAGTACTTAATGTATTCTGTTTAAAAGTCTACTGTGTATCTGCCACATACAACACATGCTAATCATACTATTGTAAATGCATATTTATACAGGGTGTTACAAAAAGGTACGGTCAAACTTTCAGGAATCATTCCTCACACACAAATAAAGAAAAGATGTTATGTGGACATGTGTCCGGAAACGCTTAATTTCCATGTTAGAGCTCATTTTGGTTTCGTCTGTATGTATTGTACTTCCTCGATTCACCGCCAGTTGGCCCAATTGAAGGAAGGTAATGTTGACTTCGGTGCTTGTGTTGACATGCGACTCATTGCTCTACAGTACTAGCATCAAGCACATCAGTACGTAGCATCAACAGGTTAGTGTTCATCACGAACGTGGTTTTGCAGTCAGTGCAATGTTTACAAATGCGGAGTTGGCAGATGCCCATTTGATATATGGATTAGCATGGGGCAATAGCCAGGGCGCGGTACGTTTGTATCGAGACAGATTTCCAGAACGAAGGTGTCCCGACAGGAAGACATTCGAAGCAATTGATCGGCGTCTTAGGGAGCATGGAACATTCCAGCCTACGACTCGCGACTGGGGAAGACCTAGAACGACGAGGACACCTGCAATGGGCGAGCAATTCTTCGTGCAGTTGACGATAACCCTAATTTCTGCGTCAGAGAAGTTGCTGCTGTACAAGGTATCGTTGACCACGTCACTGGAGAGTGCTACGGGAGAACCAGTTGTTTCCGTACCATGTACAGCGTGTGCAGGCACTATCAGCAGCTGATTGGCCTCCACGGGTACACTTCTGCGAATGGTTCATCCAACAATGTGTCAATCCTCATTTCAGTGCAAATGTTCTCTTTACGGACGAGGCTTCATTCCAACGTGATCAAATTGTAAATTTTCACAATCAACATGTGTGGGCTGACGAGAATCCGCACGCAATTGTGGAATCACGTCATCAACACAGATTTTCTGTGAACGTTTGGTCAGTCATTGTTGGTGATGTCTTGATTGGGCCCCATGTTCTTCCACCTACGCTCAATGGAGCACGTTATCATGATTTCATACGGTATACTCTACCTGTGCTGCTAGAACATGTGCCTTTACAAGTACGACACAACATGTGGTTCATGCACGATGGAGCTCCTGCACATTTCAGTCGAAGTGTTCGTACGTTTCTCAACAACAGATTCGGTGACCGATGGATTGGTAGAGGCGGACCAATTCCATGGCCTCCACGCTCTCCTGACCTCAACCCTCTTGACTTTCATTTGTGGGGGCATTTGAAAGCTCTTGTCTACGCAACCCCGGTACCAAATGTAGAGACTCTTCGTGCTCGTATTGTGGATAGGTGTGATACAATACGCCATTCTCCAGGTCTGCATCAGCGAATCAGGGATTCCATGCGACGGAGGGTGGATGCATGTATCCTCGCTAACGGAGGACATTTTGAACATTTCCTGTAACAAAGTGTTTGAAGTCACGCTGGTACGTTCTGTTGCTGTGTGTTTCCATCCCATGATTAATGTGATTTGAAGAGAAGTAATAAAATGAGCTCTAACATGGAAAGTAAGCGTTTCCGGACACATGACCACATAACATATTTTCTTTCTTTGTGTGTGAGGAAAGTTTCCTGAAAGTTTGGCCATACCTTTTTGTAACACCCTGTATAAATCTACAGAAGTTACGTGTACAGGTTGCACAAAAAAAATAAATTTCATTATCAGATCATTAAGGTACCGAAAATACTTTTTTACAACCGTATAACATACTGTAATCAACAAAATATCATTACTTGTATGAAGAAACGAAAGAGCAAGAGATTTTACTATATACTGCCAGATCTATAGGCACAAAGACAAAAATTAAAAATATTTCTAGCTCAAGAGTAAACAACATACCATCAGTTTATATAGTACAAATGATAGTTTTAGTTAGTTAGTTAATTGCGTGTTTCATAGATCATTTTGCAAGATAGAAGATCGTAATGATGTGGAACGAGTCGTTTTACATTCATATCGCAAATTAATTTGTACATACTGTTACATTCGGAACATTTCTAAGTTTTAATTATTTTTTTATTACGAAAAGGAAAAAAGATATAAACATGTGAGTTGGCAGTTCCTACCCACCACCGTTTACACTTTACATTAATAGAAATCTTCAACAGAATAGGAGGAGTTGTCAAAGAGAAACTTTCTCAGTTTGCTTACAAATTTTACTTTGCTGCCCGGTCAGACATTTTATATCGTTGGATTAGTGATCCTAAATTTTTGTTGCAGCATTGTGCACCCATTTTTGTGCTAAAGAAAACCTTAATGTGGAGTAATGAATGCCAATTTTTCCTTCTGGCATTATAATTACGTACATCATTGTTCCTTTTTGAATCGAAAACAAGCGTCGTGAGGGAATAAATATACTGTCAAGCAGTAGTCAGGATGCCCAACTCCTTAGACAGATGTCCACAAGATGATCGTGGGTGAGTACTACATATGATTCTTGAGCAAGGAAGACTTTCTTAAACCTGAGTTAACCCACAAAATTATTCCATATGGCCGGCCGCGGTGGTCTCGCGGTTCTAGGCGCGCAGTCCGGAACCGCGCGACTGCTACGGTCGCAGGTTCGAGTCCTGCCTCGGGCATGGATGTGTGTGATGTCCTTAGGTTAGTTAGGTTTAACTAGTTCTAAGTTCTAGGGGACTGATGACCTAAGATGTTAAGTCCCATAGTGCTCAGAGCCAGCCATTTTTTTTATTCCATATGACAGTGAATGAAAATATGCAAAATATGTCAAATTACTGATTTATCTCTTCCCAAGACTTGAAAGGATTCCAAGCGCAAATGTAGCTGAACCAAGTGGTTTTAGGAATTCCAAAATATGTTTCTTCCGTCTTAAATTCTCATCAGTATGGCTTATTCATTATTTCCTCGCGATGTGTTACACTTATCATTGATGTAGAAGGATATTAGTTATCATGACATAAAGAAATAAAGGTTTATTTTTAGTGTATGAAATGAACAACATGCAGAAAATTTGATATCTGCGGTTGGAAATCATCAAGAAAATATACAGTTAATACAATCTGGATCTTTTTTTAAAAACAAGACACCCACAAATATACAGTTTGGTCCATCTGAAGTTTCGGATAAGATTATCTCGAAAACTATACATCGGGTAAAAGACAAGTTCGTAAGCTCAAAGGGGGACATCAAATGATACTACACGTGACACCCAGCCCCCGTCCCCTTGGGTGGGGCGGGGGGTAACTCTTAAATCTTAAATGGAAATCCCCATTTTCTTATTGTATATTCGGACTCTGCATAAAAATGTAATCACGTTTTGTCTGAAACATTTTTTTAAAAACCATTGACAGATGGTGCTGGAATCGAGAAAAATTAAAATTGGGAAGAACTCCGATTTATTTAGAATGATCCATGAAGGACGCATCAAATCGATACAAAATGTGCACCAGTTCTTTCCTTACGCCAAATTAAGCTATTTTTCTACAAAATGTATCCTACCTGCCACAGTTTTTGATGGAGGGAGGAGGAATGGTATTAAAATCTCGTTGGGGAACTTCTCACAATTGCTTACTCACCCGACTGTGGCGCTACCGTGACCAAACGGCGAACTATGGCTCAGTATAAAGGTTGTTGCAATGCGATCAGTCGTCACTTCACTTTCAGATTATGAACCGTCAACATCAACTGACGAAATTAAATTGTTCTTTAGCGAAACATGGCTCACTATCCTCCTACAGACATTGTTGATATGATGTTAATTTTGATGTGAATGTCATAACAATTACGCTGCAGCTGCGCAATTGTATGCGGATCGTTTCCCAAACAGACGACATGCAAGCGAAAACATTATTCGAAATTGTACTCAACGAGCTCCAAATGGATACATGCACCGTCCACCTCGTCATCGCGAATACAATGAAAATTACGCTCGTGCCATTATCCCGCCTCGCCTGTGTTCAACTGGATCCCGAAATGAGTAGATGTGCGATTCAGAGACAAACTGGAATACCGAAATCAACTCTTTTGAGGAATTTGAAGGCACATAAATATCATGCGTATCATATCACACTGACACAGGAATTAACGCCGAAAGATATGCAAATACGCGTGCATTGCTGCAAATGGGTCTTGTAAATGATAAGACGTGACAATGATTTTTTTAGATACGTTATGTTCACCGATGAAGCCACATTCCAAAACAATGGTGAATTAAATCGACATGATTGTCATTATTGGTCCCCTGTCAATCCACACTGGCACAGACCCGTGGTCCATCAACACAAATGGTCGTTAGTGGTCTGGTGTGGAATTTTAAACGGTTACTTGATAGGACCCTTTTTTTTTTTTTTTTTTTTTTTGACCGATATGCTACTGGGGAATCTTATTTGCAACTTCTACGCGATGATTTGTTGGAGGCAATGGAAGATGTTGATTTAGAAACTAGGCAACGAATGTGGTTCCAACAGGACGGAGCAGCTCCCCATTATGCTAAAAAGGTGCGGAACGTTTTAAATTTAAGGTTCCCTGGTCGGTGGATAGAACGCGGCGGACCAATTCAGCAGCCTCCACGCTCAGCAGACCTAACATCTCCTGATTTTTTCTTGTGGGGTTATTTAAAATATATTGTTTATGACAGACAGCCCACAACCCGAAACGATATGGAGCAACGCATTCCAAGATCGTGTGCAGCCATACCACGGGATCCACGGGATGTGCTGCACAAAACAGTGGACAACTTTCGCAGACGATTAACTTTTTGCATTGAAGCAAATGGGGATTAATTTTGAAAAATTTCTTCGTGGCTAATTTCATTAATTAAGCACCCCAAATTGTGAGAGGCAAGGGGACTCACACTAATGAAGCACCCCAACATGTGAGAGGCAAGGGGACTCACACTAATGAAGCACCCCATGGGAACATCATTCTACTACGTCTATGTAGTTGTTCCTGGGTAACGCTAGAAGTAGGATACAGTACATTTTGTACAAATACAGCTTAATTTGGCATAAAGAAAGTATTGGTGCACATTTTTATCGATTTGATGCGTCTTTCTCGGATAATTCTAAATAAATCAGAGTTCTTCCCCAATTTTACTTTTTTCTCGATTTCATCGCCATCTGTCAATGATTTAAAAAATGTTTCAGACGAAACTTGATTACTTTTTTATGGAAAATCCGAATCTGCAATAAAAATGGGTGTTTCCATTTAAGATTTAAAAGTTGCCCCCTGCCGCACCCAAGGGGGCGGGGGCTGGAGGTCACGTGTAGTATCATTTGATGTCCCCCTTTGAGCCTACGAGCTTGCCTTTCCCACTATTTTTACCCGATGTTTAGTTTTCGAGATAATCTCATCAGCAACTTCATAAGGACCACCCTGTACATGTATCTGTCGTTTTGCTTTGCTGCACAACACGCTTAGCAACACACACTGACAGGTGGACGCTGGAGGCGATCGCAATGAAAGTCAGTTGTTGCGTAGTGGCCGGCAGCGTGGCTGAAGGCCGGCTGCTACTTGAGTCAGGGCAGACGGCATGGAACGGGTGTTGTGGGCGCCGGTTGCGGAGAGTGGGCAGTCATTGATCGGCGTATAGGTAGCGGCCCCGACGAGATGTAAACACAGCAACTGTGCGGCACCCTCCACGTAGCAGCAAAAAGCGAAGAGCACTGGGCGAGCTTGCAGCTGGAACGGTTCATCTCACGCTTTCTAGGAAGCGGACGAGGCGAGGTGCAGAGGTCAGATGACTGCGCACTGGAATCCCCACTCCGTTACGTCAGACACGCAGGTCACTATTAGCGTGGCTGTACGTCTAAACGCCCAACAAAATATCAAAATACGTGCAGCTTCTGGCACTCCTACTTTTATGTTAAATGGAGCAGTTCTGGAATGCCAAAAGAAAGAAAATTTCACTGTTCGCTATGACAGTCTACACCGATGCTATCCTAACACAGATACAGTATCTTACGCCTAATTACTAAATACACAACTGGCCATTAAAATTGCTACACCAAGAAGAAACGCAGATGATAAACGAGTATTCATTGGACAAATATATTATACTAGAACTGACATGTGATTACATTTTCACGCAATTTGGGCACACAGATCCTGAGAAATCAGTTTCCAGAACAACCACCCCTGGCCTTAATAACGGCCTTGATACACATGGGCATTGAGTCAACAGAGCTTGGATGGCGTGCACAGGTACAGCTCCCCGTGAAGCTTCAACACGATACCTCACTTCATCAAGAGTAGTGACTGGCGTATTGTGATCAGCCAGTTGCTCGGCCACCATTGACCAGAAGTTTTCAATTGGTGACAGATCTCGAGAATGTGCTGGCCAGGGCAGCAGTCGAACATTTTCTGTATCCAGAAAGGCCCGTACAGGACCTGCAACATGCGGTCGTGCATTATCCTGCTGAAATGTAGGGTTTCGCAGGGATCGAATAAAGGGTAGAGCCACGGGTCGTAACACATCTGAAATGTAACGTCCACTGTTCAAAGTTCCGTCAATGCGAACAACAGGTGACCGAGACGTGTAACCAATGGTATCCCATTCCATCAAGCCGGGTGATACGGCAGTATGGCGATGACAAATACGCGCTTCCAATGTGCGTTCAACGCAATGTCGCCAAACACGGATGCGACCATCATGATGCTGTAAACAGAACCTGGAGTCATCCGAAAAAATGATGTTTTGCCATTAGTGCACCCAGGTTCGTCGTTGAGTACACCATCGCAGGCGCTCCTGTGTGTGATGCAGCGTCAAGGGTAACCGCAGTCATGCTCTCCGAGCTGATAGTTCATGCTGCTGCAAACGTCGTCGAACTGTTCGTGCAGATGGTTGTTATCTTGCAAACGTCCCCATCTGTTGACTCAGGGATCGAGACGTGGCTGCACGATCCGTTACAGCCATGCGGATAAGATGCCAGTCATCTCGACTGCTAGTGGTACGAGGCCGTTGGGATCCAGCACGGCGTTCCGTATTACCCTCCTGAACCCGCCGATTCCATATTCTGCTAACGGTCATTGGATTTCGACCAACGCGTGCAGCAATTCGAGATACGATAAACCGCAATCGCGATAGGCTACAATCCGATCTTTATCAAAGTCGGAAACGCGATGGTACGCATTTCTCCTCCTTACACGAGGCATCACAACAGCGTTTCACCAGGCAACGCCGGTCAACTGCTGTTTGTGTATGAGAAATCGGTTTGAAACTTTCCTCATGTCAGCACGTTGTAGGTGTCGGCACCGGCGCCAACCTTGTGTGAATGCCCTGAAAAGCTAATCATTTGCATATCACAGCATCTTCTTCCTGTCCGTTAAATTTCGCGTCTGTAGCACGTCATCTTTGCGGTGTATCAATTTTAATGGCCAGTAGTGTAAATCATTGTTCATAAAGATTGATATTTCCTTAAATTCCAAGTACCACTCAAAATGTTTGTTGCCGTCCGACATGCGCCACGCAAAGTGTCGATCTTTCTTCTCTCTTCTTTCTTCTCCTCTTCCACTGTATAATATTCACGTCATTGTAGGTGATCAACTGACAATATGTCACTTCAGTTCTACTTTTTCCGCTTCGCGCCAATCTTCGCTCGTACGTTCGAACTTCGTCGATCCCACTACCATCATTCCACTTCTTACTAAGTTTCTTTCAATAAGTTGGTGAGCCATTGCAATCTCGCCCCTATTCGCGACGGTAATCGCGATCTCTCTTGTTCCCTGAGCTTGAGTTTCCTTTTGACTCCCGTCGCTTCTTCTCCGTTCCGTTTTGTGCGCATCTTTGGCGCAGTTGCATTGCTTTTCCAATTATTGCACCCAGCAGCCGACCAAAAACTTGGTGCGTTGCGTCGTCCTGCTTACAACGTTATTCTCTTTATACATCACTTCAAAGTACTGGTCCCTTCAAAAATCCTTTTCCAAAAATATTTGCCTACATTTCGTCTTGCCTCTTGTTGTATGGATCGTTGCAAATAAAATTTTTACTCTTATCTTTCATGCTTTTAGTTTGGTATTTTTTCAGGAACATCTCAACCTCTTTGTATGACAAACTTTTTTCTTATTTCTTCTCAAACAACATCTCGTAAATTTTCTTCTCACGATCTAACGAATTCTGGCATTCCTTTTCTAAATCTCGTTTTTGATCATCTTTTCTGTGACGTTAAAATTCGTATCCTACGCTTGACTAACAGTCTATATCACAGTACCCAAGGACATCTTCTCCCCTTGCTCTGCTTCTTCCTTCAAAGACAACATACCATCACGCTTCTTATCAAAATCTGACAAACTCTGATATTTTTCTTCTGAATCTTGTTTTGGTTCCGTTTCGTTTTGCTCCAGAATCTCTGCGACAATAAACTCAGCCTCTGCTTGGATATTCAGCTCTGAAGTATGTTCCTCATCCACTGAAAAGAGACCTTCATCAGTAAGACGAATGTATGCATCCGATAATGTACTTTCACGGTCTGGGTATTTCAGTAAGCAAGTCGGTGTCTAAATCTGCTTCAAAATCAGACTCCACAGGTAACGAAGGCATTCTCTAAGAATAAGTGTATTTTGCGTATCTTCACTTAGGTCTGTATGTTCCTATTCCTGGCCTCTCTTCGAATATCTTCGCCGTTCCTTCTCGGCCCTCCTTAAGTATTTTCACTATTTCTTCTCGACCGTCCTTGTATTTCCTCGCCGTTGCCTCCGTATGCTTCTTAAAAAACGACTTCACTTCCTTTATACTTTTCTCGCGGCTATCAAGTTTTTTATTTACTTTCTCTAATGCGCTGCCGGCCGCGGTGGTCTCGCGGTTCTAGGCGCGCAGTCCGGAACCGTGCGACTGCTACGGTCGCAGGTTCGAATCCTGCCTCGGGCATGGCTGTGTGTGATGTCCTTAGGTTAGTTAGGTTTAAGTAGTTCTAAGTTCTAGGGGACTTATGACCACAGCAGTTGAGTCCCATAGTGCTCAGAGCCATTTGAACCATCTAATGCGCTGAATAGCATCATTATTTCCTCTTCCCTGGGCTGACTGAGCTTTCACTACAACACGTATTGGTACTTACTCCTTTCGACATTTTTAAACTTCAAAGTGAAAAGTACAGCACACAAGCGTAGCTAACTTCCTCTGCGCAAATTTCGTCACGCGCCAAACAATTGATAAGTTTCGCCAACAGCAGCAATTTTAAACTTTGCGCAATTGGCAGTATGGCAACACTCACTTTGTTTCTGCGATTGTTGGTTGCTGTGTTCTGATATAATGCTGCAAGCTGCGCCACTTCGTTGTGGTGTTGAGATGCTCGTCTCGAACAACTGAAATCGAAGATGATGTAGATTTCCTCTTCTTAACGTCTTTTCTAGTTTATTTTTACGGCTATCGGACTCAAATGTGGAAGCTTTACATACACTATGTGATCAAAAGTATCCGGACACCCCCCAAAACATATGTTTTTCATATTAGGTGCATTGTGCTGCCACCTACTGACAAGTACTCCATATAAGCGACCTCAATAGTCATTAAACATCGTGAAAGGGACGCTCAACCGACTTCGAACGTGGTCAGGTGACTGGGTGTCACTTGTGTCATACGTCTCTACGCGAGATTTCCACACTCCTAAACATCCCTAGGTCCACTGTTTCTGATGTGATAGTGAAGTGGAAACGTGAAGGGACAAGTACAGCACAAAAGGGTACAGGCCGACCTCGTCTGTTGACTGACAGTTGAAGAGGGTCGTAGTGTGTAACAGGCATACATCTATCCAGACCATCACACAGGAATTCCAAACCGCATCAGGATCCACTGCAAGTACTATGACAGTTAGGCGGGAGGTGAGAAAACTTGGATTTCATGGTCGAGCGGCTGTTCATAAGCCATACATCACGCCGGTAAATGCCAAACGACGCCTCGCTTAGTGTAAGGAGCGTAAAAATTGGCCGATTGAACGGTGGGAAAACGTTGTGTGGATTGACGGATCACGGTACACAATGTGGCGATCCGATGGCAGGATGTGGGTATGGCGAATGCCCGGTAAACGTCATCTGCTAGCGCGTGTAATGCCAACAGTATAAATCGGAGGCGATGGTGTTTGTGGTCGCGTTTCTCATGGAGGGGACTTGCCCCCCTTATAGTTTTGAGTGGCACTATCACAACACAGGCATACATTGATGTTTTAAGCACATTGTTTCCCACTGTTGAAGAGCAATTCGGGGATGGCAATTCCATCTTTCAACACGATCGAGCACCTGTTCATAATGCACGGCCTGTGGCGCAGTGGTTACACGACAATAAGATCCCTGTAATGGACTGGCCTGCACAGAGTCCTGACCTGAATCGTATAGAACACCTTTGGAATGTTTTGCAACGCCGACTTCGTGCCAGGCCTCACCGACCGACATCGATACCTCTCCTTAGTGCAGAACTCCGTGAAGAATGGGCTGTCATTCCCCAAGAAACCTTCCAGCACCTGATTGAACGTATGCATGCGAAAGTGGAAGCTGTCATCAAGACTAAGGGTGGGCCAACACCATACTGAATTCCAGCGTTACCGATGGAGGACGCGACGAACTTGTAAGTCATTTTCAGAAAGGTGTCCGGATACTTTTGATCACATAGTGTAGAAATCACTCTTCGTTACTAAAATAACCTGACCACGTACCTGATACGAATACATGTCTCTTGTACGTTGTAATATCGCTTTGAAATAATAAAAATACTGATCAGAAATTATTTTTGTTTATTGTTCTTTATGCACGTAACACACTTCCGTCGTGCGGTAGCGTTCTCGCTTCCCACGCCCGGGTTCCCGGGTTCGATTCCCGGCGGGGTCAGGGATTTTCTCTGCCTCGTGATGGCTGGGTATTGTGTGTGATGTCCTTAGGTTAGTTAGGTTTAAGTACTTCTAAGTTCTAGGGGACTGATGACCATAGATGTTAAGTCCCATAGTGCTCAGAGCCATTTGAACCATTTTTTTGAACACACTTCCTTAACAATGTTTACGCTCATCCAGTCTCTTTTAACAGTTATGTTCGTGCCTCATTTACAGTGAAGTAACCATTGCTACGCCAAGTTTCTACATTAATGGTCAGGTTGTCACTGATCACGGAAGCCTTTTCATTTACGTTTTACTATTAATATGTTTCTCCACTACTATTCGGATCCTCAAACACTACCATGTATCAACGACAAACCTGTTAATTAGTTCCAAGCGTCTTTCCGCGAAATAACTGTAATACTTTCATTCTACAAACAGACGTAACAGTTCGAACTATTAATTCCATTTTCTACAAAATTCTGCACATTCATTACCCGTGGCGCTGCGGCGTGGGACCACTCCGTAAGGAAACTCAACACCGACGCTTTACCCACGACAAGACGGTGCGTGACCCCTCGCACTGGTGCACTGTTGTTATTATACTGCAAGACAATGTTCCTTATAGAAAAAATAGCGCTAAGCTCCGAAAGATCCAGAAGCCAGCAATAAGTAAGGGGTACAATATCGATACGATACGACATCAAAGATAGCAGTACTCTTACAAGGTCTAGTATGTTATCGCGACTATCTACACTTTGTGTGGGCTCCTGAATAAATTGCTCACATCACAGTACACGCTTTATCAAAACAAAATTATGACTGCCACAATCTATGCTATACAGAGTACCTCTCCTAAGAGTCGTCCGGCGAATTTCCTCTGGTGTTTCGACAGATATTTGCAATTTCTCGTTTGTAACGTGTAGCTAGAGTCAGCCCAAACAAATACTACACATCATGTCTTTCACCCGACACCCAGCATCGATGGAAAGCGTTGGTTCGTTTCCCCTCACAAACAAAATGACTTTTAAAGAGGAATTTTGCTTGCCTATTCGGTAGAGCGGCCCTTAAATTAGTGTAGTGCGTTATTCGTTTTATCGCTGTGTGTTAACAGGGACAGTAAAACACGAAGAATAACCACTACTGCTGCCGCCATTCAGAAGCGCACTGCTTAGTTGCTGCTGGAGTGCTGATCATTTTTGGTGTTTTGCTGCTACTGCTAATACACGTCGAGAAAACCAATAACGTCATACACTAATTTTGGACCACGCTATCGAATGAGCACGTAAAATCCCACTTTGAAAATCATTTTGTTTTTGTAATGGTAAACAAACCAACGCTGGGCGTCGTGTGATGGATGTGATGAGCAGGATTTGTTTGGGCTGACTCCAGCTACATGCTGCAAAAACGAAATTGCAGATATCAGCAGAAACACAAGAGACAATGCGCCTGACAACCCATAGGAGGGAGATCTTGACTTTTTTTATTTTTCTCTACTGATAAAGAGTACGGTGCTTCTTACGTTAACACGAAAAGTGTCTGGTCACCATTAAAATAGCTTTATTCTACACTCCTGGAAATGGAAAAAAGAACACATTGACACCGGTGTGTCAGACCCACCATACTTGCTCCGGACACTGCGAGAGGGCTGTACAAGCAATGATCACACGCACGGCACAGCGGACACACCAGGAACCGCGGTGTTGGCCGTCGAATGGCGCTAGCTGCGCAGCATTTGTGCACCGCCGCCGTCAGTGTCAGCCGGTTTGCCGTGGCATACGGAGCTCCATCGCAGTCTTTAACACTGGTAGCATGCCGCGACAGCGTGGACGTGAACCGTATGTGCAGTTGACGGACTTTGAGCGAGGGCGTATAGTGGGCATGCGGGAGGCCGGGTGGACGTACCGCCGAATTGCTCAACACGTGGGGCGTGAGGTCTCCACAGTACATCGATGTTGTCGCCAGTGGTCGGCGGAAGGTGCACGTGCCCGTCGACCTGGGACCGGACCGCAGCGACGCACGGATGCACGCCAAGACCGTAGGATCCTACGCAGTGCCGTAGGGGACCGCACCGCCACTTCCCAGCAAATTAGGGACACTGTTGCTCCTGGGGTATCGGCGAGGACCATTCGCAACCGTCTCCATGAAGCTGGGCTACGGTCCCGCACACCGTTAGGCCGTCTTCCGCTCACACCCCAACATCGTGCAGCCCGCCTCCAGTGGTGTCGCGACAGGCGTGAATGGAGGGACGAATGGAGACGTGTCGTCTTCAGCGATGAGAGTCGCTTCTGCCTTGGTGCCAATGATGGTCGTATGCGTGTTTGGCGCCGTGCAGGTGAGCGCCACAATCAGGACTGCATACGACCGAGGCACACAGGGCCAACACCCGGCATCATGGTGTGGGGAGCGATCTCCTACACTGGCCGTACACCACTGGTGATCGTCGAGGGGACACTGAATAGTGCACGGTACATCCAAACCGTCATCGAACCCATCGTTCTACCATTCCTAGACCGGCAAGGGAACTTGCTGTTCCAACAGGACAATGCACGTCCGCATGTATCCCGTGTCACCCAACGTGCTCTAGAAGGTGTAAGTCAACTACCCTGGCCAGCATGATCTCCGGATCTGTCCCCCATTGAGCATGTTTGGGACTGGATGAAGCGTCGTCTCACGCGGTCTGCACGTCCAGCACGAACGCTGGTCCAACTGAGGCGCCAGGTGGAAATGGCATGGCAAGCCGTTCCACAGGACTACATCCAGCATCTCTACGATCGTCTCCATGGGAGAATAGCAGCCTGCATTGCTGCGAAAGGTGGATATACACTGTACTAGTGCCGACATTGTGCATGCTCTGTTGCCCGTGTCTATGTGCCTGTGGTTCTGTCAGTGTGATCATGTGATGTATCTGACCCCAGGAATGTGTCAATAAAGTTTCCCCTTCCTGGGACAATGAATTCACGGTGTTCTTATTTCAATTTCCAGGAGTGTAGGTTACTCGCTTCTGGACCATGGGAACATCGTACGGCGAAAACCATACACGATACGAGTATACGTGGAGTGACGTGTATGCAGGGTGGCCCATTGATAGTGACCGGGCCAAATATCTCACGAAATAAACATCAAACGAAAAAACTACTAAGAACGAAACTCGTCTTGCTTGAAGGGGGAAACCAGATGACGCTATGGTTGGCCCTCTAGATGGCGCTGCCATAGGTCAGACGGATATCAACTGCGTTTCTTTAAAATAGGAACCCCCATTTTTATTACATATTCGTGTAGTACGTAAAGAAATATGAATGTTTTAGTTGGACCACTTTTTTCGCTTTGTGATAGATGGCGCTGGAATAGTCACAAACGTATAAGTACGTGGTATCACGTAACATTCCCCAAGTGCGGACGGTATTTGCTTCGTGATACATTACCTGTGTTAAAATGGACCGTTTACCAATTGCAGAAAAGGTCGATATCGTGTTGATGTATGGCTGTTGTGATCAAAATGTCCAACGGGCGTGTGATATGTATGATGCTCGGTATCCTGGACGACATCATCCAAGTATCCGGAACGTTCGCCGGATAGTTACATTATTTAAGGAAACAGGAAGTGTTCAGCCACATGTGAAACGTGAACCACGACGTGCAACAAAAGATGATGCCCAAGTAGGTGTTTTAGCTGCTGTCGCGGCTAATCCGCACATCAGTAGCAGACAAATCGTGCGAGAAACAGGAATCTCAAAAACGTCGGTGTTGAGAATGATACATCAACATCGATTGCACCCGTACCATATTTCTATGCACCAGGAATTGCATGGCGACGACTTTGAACGTCGTGACAGTTCTGTCCCTGGGCACAAGAGAAATTACGGGACGATGATAGATTTTTTGCACGCGTTCTATTTCGCGACGAAGCGTCATTCACCAACAGCGGTAACGTAAACCGGCATAATATGCACTATTGGGCAACGGAAAATAGACGACGGCTGCGACAAGTGGAACATCAGCGACCTTGGCGGGTTAACGTATGGTGCGGCATTATGGGAGGAAGAATAATTGGCCCCCATTTTGTCGATGGCAATCTAAATGGTGCAATGTATTCTGATTTCCTACGTAGTATTCTACCGATGTTACTACAAGATGTTTCACTGCATGACAGAATGGCGATGTACTTCCAACATGATGGATGTCCGGCACATAGCTCGCGTGCGGTTGAAGCGGTATTGAAGAGCATATTTCATGACAGGTGGATTGGTCGTCGAAGCACCATTCCTTGGCCCGCACGGTCACCGGATCTGACGTCCCCGGATTTCTTTCTGTGGGCAAAGTTGATGGATATTTGCTATCTTTCTCCACCGACAACGCCTGTCAAAATGCGTCAGCGCATTTTCAATGCATGTGCGAACATTACGGAAGGCGAATTACTCGCTGTTGAGAGGAATGTCGTTACACATATTGCCAAATGCATTGAGGTTGACGGACATCATTTTGAGTAATATTGCATTAATGTGGTATTTACAGGTAATCACGCTGTGACAGCATGCGTTCTCAGAAATGATAAGTTCACAAAGGTACGTATATCACATTGGAGCAACCGAAATAAAATGTTCAAACGTACCTACGTACTGTATTTTAATTTAAAAAACCTACCTGTTACCAACTGTTCGTCTAAAATTGTGAGCCATATGTTTGTGACTGTTACAGCGCCATCTATCACAAAGCTAAAAAAGTGGTCCAACTAAAACATTCATATTTCTTTACGTACTACACGAATATGTAATAAAAAATGGGGGTTCCTATTTGAAAAAACGCAGTTGACATCCTTTTGACCTATGGCAGCGCCATCTAACGGGCCAACTACAGCGCCATCTGTTTTCCCCCTTCAAGCTAGACAAGTTTCGTTCTTTGTAGTTTTTTCGTTTGGCGCTTATTTTGTGAGATATTTGGCCCGGTCACGATCAATGGACCACCCTGTATACTCAGTACAAAAACTTATAGGTACGACGGCATTCAATAAGTAATACAACACATTGTTTTCTCATCACATGAATTAGCAATTGCGAATACTGACTACCATCGGCTGTAGAATGGAATGAAGACAGCGGAAATTTGTGCCGGACTGAGACTCGAACCCGGATTTCCCGCTTATCACGATCGGCCGCCTTACCATTTTTAATGTAATTTTGATCGTTCCGTTTGGTCTGGGTGGACGTAACATGACATCCGTTCAAGTTGATCGTTGATTCCTTTAATAAGTTTTTTTATTGCAAGTGACCATCGGCCCTCTGACCGAACACGCTGAGCTACCGTGCCGGCTTACCATTTGGCTATCCGTTCACGACTCACGGCCAGACCCAAACTTCCATTTGTCGTCAACCATACGTCTACGACCGCTCGTGATAAGCGGGAAATCCGGGTTCGAGTCCTGATCCGGCAGAAAGTTTGACTGTCGTCATTCCATTCTACAGCCGATGGTAGTCATTATTCGCAATTGCGAATTCATCTCATGTGTTTCGAAACGGCTGTGCTCGCCGCATTGCATCGTCATCAGAATAACGCAGGCACTGTAATATCGCATAGTTTTCTCTGTCAGTTTCGGCTAAAAATGTAGAATATGTTGTAGGACATTGTGAAATATTCCCCGTCCGCAGCTCGTGGTCGTGCGGTAGCGTTCTCGCTTCCCACGCCCGGGTTCCCGGGTTCGATTCCCGGCGGGGTCAGGGATTTTCTCTGCCTCGTGATGACTGGGTGTTGTGTGATGTCCTTAGGTTAGTTAGGTTTAAGTAGTTCTAAGTTCTAGGGGACTGATGGCCATAGATGTTAAGTCCCATAGTGTTCAGAGCCATTTGAATCATTTTTGAAATATTCCCGCTTCAGCCCCTATAGCTTCATGAAGTTCCGATAGGTCGCGACGCTACACGTAGCCTTCAAAATGGCTTCTGTAAAGCAGGTGCGATCCAAGGGCAGTGAACAACTGCACGATGAGTTGTTGGGCGAGGCGTTAGTCATCATCGCAATAGGGTCGCGCACTCCTGAACGATCTCCGGCGTGCCTCACACAGCCGTGACATCTGGAATGTGCGGACACTCTGATTCGAGGTGATCGACGGATCATAAACATCTCGCTGGCCAACAGGACGTCTGTGCAGGTAGTACCGACACGCTCCAGATTGGGTACTCGACGGTGTGTGCCCGCTAATTTCCCCGCGGCCTAACAGAAAACCATAAAGGGCAACGAAGGACCACCTGTGTGGTATTGTATGCATATGACGCGGCTGAGAGTGCCAATTTTTTGTCGAACAGCGTCACGAGCGATGAAACATGACGATGGCCATGTCACTGGGCCACAACTGTTCGCGACTGGTTTGAAGAACCTTCTGGACAATTCGAGAGAATAATTTGGCCACCCAGATCGCACGACATGAATTCCATCTAACATTTATGGGACATAATCGAGAGCTTAGTTCGTGCACAAAATCCGGCACCCGCAACACTTTCGCAGTTATGGAAGGCACGGATCATGATTTCTACAGGGGACTTCCAACGACTTCTTGAGTACATGCCTCGTCGAGTTACTGCGCTACACCGTGCATAAGGAGGTCCGACGCGATTTTAGGAGCATCTCATGACGTTTTTCACCTCAATGCAATGTATGTTTGAAATACATAAAGACTGTAAAATATGCAATAGCTAGAATGGTGGTCTAAGTACAAGGTGATCAGTTGATTTTAGTAATTGGCCCCGTAATAAATGTTTTAAGTCGGTGAGCGCAGCATGTTTCAGAGTATTTTAACGCTCTTGTCTTGGCGGGTAAGGCTGTTTGGTAAGGTTTGTGTGGCCGATGAGCAGCACGGATTTGTGCTGTTCGAAACACAGAATTATTGCGATGTGCAGCTGTTAGGGGCTTGGAGACATTTCGGTGTAATAGTTCCACACTTGGAAAATACAGGGTGATTCAAAAAGAATACCACAACTTTAAAAATGTGTAGTTAATGAAAGAAACATAATATAACCTTCTGTTATACATCATTACAAAGAGTATTTAAAAAGGTTTTTTTCACTCAAAAACAAATTCAGAGATGTTCAATATGGCCCCCTCCAGACACACGAGCAATATCAACCCGATACTCCAACTCGTTCCACACTCTCTGTAGCATATCAGGTGTAACAGTTTGGATAGCTGCTGTTATTTCTCGTTTCAAATCATCAATGGTGGCTGGGAGAGGTGGCCGAAACACCATATCCTTAACATACCCCCATAAGAAAAAATCGCAGGGGGTAAGATCAGGGCTTCTTGGAGGCCAGTGATGAAGTGCTCTGTCACGGGCTGCCTGGCGGCCGATCCATCGCCTCGGGTAGTTGACGTTCAGGTTTCATAACTAACGTTTTTCGTAGGACTCTCCATACAGTTGATTGTGGAATTTGCAGCTCTCTGCTAGCTCTGCGAGTCGATTTTCCTGGGCTGCGAACAAATGCTTGCTGGATGCGTGCTACATTTTCATCACTCGTTCTCGGTCGTCCAGAACTTTTCCCTATGCACAAACACCCCTTCTCTGTAAACTGTTTATACCAACGTTTAATACACCACCTATCAGGAGGTTTAACACCATACTTCGTTCGAAATGCACGCTGAACAACTGTCGTCGATTCACTTCTGCCGTACTCAATAACACAAAAAGCTTTCTGATGAGCGGTCGCCATCTTAGCATCAACTGACGCTGACGCCTAGTCAACAGCGCCTCAAGCGAACAAATGTACAACTAAATGAAACTTTATAGCTCCCTTAATTCGCCGACAGATAGTGCTTACCTCTGCCATTTGTCGTTGCAGAGTTTTAAATTCCTAAAGTTGTGGTATTCTTTTTGAATCACCCTGTATTTGGACAGTGAATGCTAGCGTATCTATCAGTGACTCAACTTCTGCCATGGTGAACTGGTTATTGTATATAATCTTCAACGATCTTATTAATCTTTAGCAATTTATCTCAGTTTGAGTGGATTGTGTGCCCCGAATGACGCCTTTGGTTTATATTCGTTATTACCTGCGAATTCTCTGCTTGCTCTGCTAAGTAAGTTTATCAGTTATCTGAATAAATTCATAGTGAACTTCAAACCTGCGATTAGGCTACACGGTATACCATTATCCTGACGGATCATTCCTTGCCGCGCGGAGTGGCCGCGCAGTTTGAGGCGTCATTCACGGACTACGCGGCCCCTCCCGACGGAGGTCGAGTCCTCCTTCGGGCATGGGTGTGTGTGTTGTTCTTAGCATAGGTTCGTTTAAGTAGTATGTAAGTCTAGGGACCGATGACCTAAGCAGTTTGGTCCCTTAGGAATTCACACACATTTGATCATTTTTTTTTTGTGATTCCTTTAGTATCTCCTTTATTTATTAATCCATTTATTTATTTATGTTGTTATATAAAATTTTCAGTGATTGCTAAACGTGCCTTGTGAAAGACTGATGCTTCTCACCAGCTGCGGCATAGTCGCGTATACGAACAGGGATCCAATACTGTCAAATGTTTTTTATTCCAGTCTTTGATCACAATATCAGTTCTTTTGACGATGACCGGTTTCAGTCCGTGATGACTATCCTCAGATATTTTCTACACCATGTCCTAAAGTGATAAGGTCATAATGGCATCGTCAAAACATATAAATATACGGTTCTAGGCACTTCAGTCTGGAACCGCGCGACCGCTACGGTCGCAGGTTCGAATCCTGCCTCGGGCATGGATGTGTGTGATGTCCTTAGGTTAGTTAGGTTTAAGTAGTTCTAAGTTCTAGAGGACTGATGACCTCAGATGTTAAGTCCCTTAGTGCTCAGAGCCATTTTTTTTCATCAGTCTCCTAGAACATACGAGGACAGTTCAATAAGTAATGCAACAACTTTATTTTCTCGGCCAATTTTGGTTGAAAAAACCGGAAATTTCTTGTGGAATATTTACAAACATTCCCGCTTCGTCTCGTATAGTTTCATTGACTACCGACAGGTGGCAGCGCTGTACGGAGCTGTTAAAATGGCGTCTGTAACGGATGTGCGTTGCAAACAACGGGCAGTGATCGAGTTTCTTTTGACGGAAAACCAGGGCATCTCAGATATTCATAGGCCCTTGCAGAATGTCTAAGGTGATCTGGCACTGGACAAAAGCACGGTGAGTCGTTGGGCAAAGCGTGTGTCATCATCGCCGCAAGGTCAAGCGAGACTGTCTGATCTCCCGCTTGCGGGCCGGCCGTGCACAGCTGTGACTCCTGCAATGGCGGAGCGTGCGAACACACTCGTTCGAGATGATCGACGGATCACCATCAAACAACTCAGTGCTCAACTCGACATCTCTGTTGGTAGTGCTGTCACAATTGTTCACCAGTTGGGATATTCAAAGGTTTGTTCCCGCTGGGTCCCTCGTTGTCTAACCGAACACCATAAAGAGCAAAGGAGAACCATCTGTGCGGAATTGTTTGCTCGTCATGTGGCTGAGGGTGACAATTTCTTGTCAAAGATTGTTACAGGCGATGAAACATGGGTTCACCACTTCGAACCTGAAACAAAACGGCAATCAATGGAGTGGCGCCACACCCACTCCCCTACCAAGAAAAAGTTTAAAGCCATACCCTCAGCCGGTAAAGTCATGGTTACAGTCTTCTGGGACGCTGAAGGGGTTATTCTGTTCGATGTCCTTCCCCATGGTCAAACGATCAACTCTGAAGTGTATTGTGCAACTCTTCAGAAATTGAAGAAACGACTTCAGCGTGTTCGTAGGCACAAAAATCTGAACGAACTTCTCCTTCTTCATGACAACGCAAGACCTCAAAACTTCAGTGGACTGTTCTTCCTCATGCACCCTACAGCCCCGATCTCGCACCGTCGGATTTCCATATGTTTGGCCCAATGAAGGACGCAATCCGTGGGAGGCACTACGCGGATGATGAAGAAGTTATTGATGCAGTACGACGTTGGCTCCGACATCGACCAGTGGAATGGTACCGTGCAGGCATACAGGCCCTCATTTCAAGGTGGCGTAAGGCCGTAGCATTGAATGGAGATTACGTTCAAAAATGGCTCTGAGCACTATGGGACTCAACATCTGTGGTCATAAGTCCCCTAGAACTTAGAACTACTTAAACCTTACTAACCTAAGGACATCACACACATCCATGCCCGAGGCAGGATTCGAACCTGCGACCATAGCAGTCGCGCGGTTCCTGACAGAGCGCCTAGAACCGCTAGACCACCGCGGCCGGCGGAGATTACGTTGAAAAATAGTGTTGTGTAGCTAAAAGATTGGGGAATAACCTGGTGTATTTCAATGCTGAATATAACAACCCCTGTTTCAGAAAAAAAATGTGTTGCATTACTTATTGAACTGCCCTCGTAGAACTACTTAAACCTAACTAACCTAAGGACATCACACAGATCCACGCCTGAGGCAGGATTCGAGCCTGCGACCGTAGCGGTCGCGCGGTTCCAGACTGAAGCGCCTAGAACCGTATATTTATATGTTTTGACGGTGCCATTATGGCCTTATCACTTTAGGACATGGTGTGGAAAAGATCTAATGATAGTCATCACGGACTGAAACCGGTCATTGTCAAAAGAATTGATATTGTGATCAAAGACTGGAATATAAAACATAGTACTGAGGCTTCTATAAGGGCTTGAAGCAACAGTGCATGACCGAACTATTAATTTACAGATGAGCGATTTACAAATTTACGGTCGTGTAGTTCACCACCACACTTTCGCCTGTACAGCAGCGCTGCGTGTGTGAACATGTGTGTACTCAGTCTTGTGTGTGTATCGGCCGCTGTCGCATCGTCCTTGCCTAGCAGAGTTTGTTCTTGGTTTGTTCTCTGGCGGCGGCGTTCTCTAATCACGCCGTGACGCCTATCGAGTCTCTCAAGTATACTCTTCACCTTTGACAAGCGTACGCGTTATATTCAACCGGTCTCTCTAGAAATTCACAATTGGTTGATTGATACGATTCGAGTTACGGTCTAATCAGAGAGATACTGCTTATTTTGATTCTGATTTGTATGCATCTTTTGTGAAGTTTCAATATCCCTTGCAAGCGGACCAGCTTCTCTCTCGGGTTGGTTCTGAGGTGATATTTACACTTCGTGATGCTTCACTTTGTCCAGTCCTTCTTGAAAATGCCACGATCATGTATATTCCGGCCGGCCGGTGTGGCCGTGCGGTTCTAGGCGCTTCAGTCTGGACCCGCGTGACCGCTACGGTCGCAGGTTCGAATCCTGCCTCGGGCATGGATGTGTGTGATATCCTTAGGTTAGTTAGGTTTAAGTAGTTCTAAGTTCTAGGGGACTGATGACCACAGATGTTAAGTCCCATAGTGCTCAGAGCCATGTATATTCCGGTTAGAGTTTAAATGGTTCAAATGGCTCTGAGCACTATAGGACTTAATTTCTGAGGTCATCAGTCCCCTAGAACTTAGACCTACTTAACCCTAACTAACCTAAGGACATCACACACATCCATGCCCGCGGCAGGATTCGAACCTGCAACCGTAGCGGTTTCGCGGTTCTAGACTGTAGCGCCTAGAACCGCTCGGCCACATTGGCCGGCCGGTTAGAGTTTACAATCTTCCACCCGAAGTGGACGATTCACTTCCTAAGGCGGCATTGCTTCCTTATGGAGGCGTTCGGAATATCTGGCGGGAACGCTGGTCTGCTCAACATTGCTTGCAATGTTACAGTGATATTCAAACGGTAGAAATTTGTGCTCAAAAGAAGATTCCTTCTCACCTGAATGTTTGTGGTTATCGGATTCATTTTACGAACGCAGGGCAAGAAGGAAGCTGCTTTCTTTGTAATGAAAGTAGCCATCTTAGATCCAATTGTCTGCGCCGTTTACGGTTTTAAAATCGTGCTACGAAAATCGATGTCCGTTGACATTAACTAAATTAGTATCTTCGCAGTCTGCTGTCAGTACTTCCCCAGCTTTAGAGGACGTTGGGGAGACGTTGCCCACCACTCCGCGCGACTTTCCGTCGTTACCGACACGTTCGGGTGGGCCCCCTGCTGCCGTTAAGGCGCAGGCACCGGCAGCAAAATTTAAACACCGACTGACCTGAGGAGGGTGAAGATTTTGTAGTCACCTCTCCACAATGTCTCCTCTCCGAAAAGATGGTGGTGATGCTTTGAAGCCACGCGGAGTGGCCGCGTGGTTTGAGGCGTCCTGTCACGGACTGCGTGGCCCCTCTCGCCGAAGGTTCGAGTCCTCCATCGGGCATGGGTGTATGTGTTGTTCTTACCATGAGTTAGTTTAAGTAGTGTGTAAGTCTAGGGACCGATGACCTCAGCAGTTTGGTCCCTTAGGAATTCACACACATTTGAACATTTTGATGCTTTGAATGCTGACGTTCCCAGAATGAGATTTTCACTCTGCAGCGGAGTGTGCGCTGATATGAAACTTCCTGAGGGATTAAAACTGTGTGCCGGGCCGAGACTAAAATTCGGGATCTTTGCCTTTCGCGGACAAGTGCTCTACCATCTGAGCTACCCAAGCACGACTCACGCCCCGTCCTCACAGCTTTACTTCAGCCAGTATCTCGTCTCCTACCTTTCAAACCTCACAGAAGCTCTCCTGCGAACCTTGCAGAACTAGCACTCTTGGAAGAAAGGATATTGCGGAGACATGACTTAGCCACAGCCTGGGGGATGTTTCCATGATGAGATTTTCACTGCAGTGGAGTGTGCGCTCATATGAAACTTCCTGACAGATTAAAACTGTGTGCCGAGCCGAGACTCGAAGTCGGGACCTTTGCCTTTCGCGGACAACTGCTCCACCATCTGAGCTACCCAAGCACGACTCACGCCCCGTCCTCACAGCTTTACGTCTGCCAGTATCTCGTCTCCTACCTTTCAAACCTCGCAGAAGGTCTCCTGCGAACCTTGCGGAACTAGCAGTCTTGGAAGAAAGGATATTGCGGTGACATGGCTTAGCCACACCCTGGGGGATGTTTCCAGAACGAGATTTTCAATCTGCAGCGGAGTGTGCGCTGTTATGAAACTCCCTGACAGATTAAAACTGTGTGCCAAGCCGAGACTCGAACTCTGGACCTTTGTCTTTCGAGGGCTAGTGCTCTACCAACTTTTTCTTTTTCTTCTTTTTAATTTCATTTTGTTCGTTTTCGTTCGTTGTATCTGCTCGGGGCGGACGTCACAAGGCACCCGTTTCATTTCGTCGTTGATTCATTAACTCAGTTTTTTAATTACAGAGGCAGCTAACCCTCTGACCAAACACGCTTAGTTACCGTGCCGGCACCATCTGAGCTACCCAAGCGCGAATCACGCCCCGTCCTCACAGCTTTACTTCTGCCAGTATCTCGTCTCCTACCCGGCACACAGTTTTAAACTGTCAGGAAGTTTCATATCAGCGCACACTCCGCTGCAGAGTGAAAGTCTCATTCTGGAAACATCCCCCAGGCTGTGGCTAAGCCATGTCTCCGCAGTATCCTTTCTTCCAGGAGTGCTAGTTCTGCAAGGTTCGCAGGAGAGCTTCTGTGAGGTTGGAAGGTCGGAGACGAGATACTGGCAGAAGGAAAGCTGTGAGGAAGGGGCGTGAGTCGTGCTTGGCTAACTCAGATGGTAGAGCACTTGCCCGTGAAAGGCAAAGGTCCCGAGTTCGAGTCTCGGCACGGCACACAGTTTTAATCTGTCAGGAAGTTTCAATGCTGACGTTAATTGCGGTTCATGTTTCATCAGGGATTACGAGGCTACATCTGTTGATGATGAAATGAATGTTGAATCTGCGTCCTCCACCCTTAGGAACGACTGTTCTGGTGGCTTCAGATGATTTACCGGATGCATCGTGTGTTGTTATGCTTTTACCATGTTCTGGTGCAATACCATCCCTTCCTCAATCTGATACGGTGGAGCAACAGGTTACTGCGGATTCCCTTCGGGGTAGTCAGATGATGCAGATAGCTTCAGACGCTGCATTCCCTGTCTCTTCTTTATCTGATGTTGATGTTCATCGCTCCCAGTTGAATTCCGTGGGGATGCTCCCCCTACCGCCTCACCCCTCCGCGCCGCAGCCGACCTTGAGGGCCCCCCTATCCTTTCGAGTCAAGAAGTTATCTTGTCACGGAGAAGTATGAAACAACGTTTTCAACCTGAGCGTGCAGCGTCGCGCCGAAAAAAGAAAAAAAAAACAAGTATGGAATCTGCACCTTCAGGTGCAGAGGATTAAATAAATCCTGTACCTTCATCTCCGCCATCTGGCGGTGCTGTGATGAGCTGGGCGTCATGTGTGACTTCTTTTCTAGTTCTACTTTCATTCCTTACACGTGTTAACTAATGCAGGCGTATATGTTTCTTGCCCTAAATGTTAATAGGATCTGCTCGCCAGTACGGCTTGCTGCATTACGACAGTTCATTTTGATTCCCAAGCTGATGTGTGTTCGCAAGATGTGTTAGTTGATGTGTCTTATCCCCCTGTGTATTCTATGTTTTTTAATGTCGCGCCGGAACTTCTACTGACATGGCCGTTATTTATAGGGATGGTATGCCACTGACGGACTTTTAAACCCTGGACGACAGTCGGAGTATAGGGTGTCGTTTTTATGATCTCGCCTTAATTTTTCTTTATGCTCCATCTGTATTTGGTCGTACTGAAAGGCATTTTACTATTAATGGGTATGTTTACAACTAATCTGAATACGGGGGGGAGGGGGGGGGGGTAAATTGTGGCCTCAATACAACTGTCGCGCAAACTGAATGAAGTAGGATGTACCGTACATCAAAGCTGAAAGCATGGACTGGAATTTTAGCAGTGAGAACGTAAACAAAAATTCTGGCAAAATAACATTTACTAGATCAGTAAATTTAATGATAGTGCGTAGTGAGTAATATGATGGTTGCTGTTGCCTGCAACCTGTTACGTCGCATATTAATTAACCCTAGAACTTTACTTCGGAGTCCCCTGCAAGGTCTATGATCTATGGAAGAGGAGTGATCAAAGGATGGTTTAATCACGAACACTTACACTCATACGCACATGAGAGACTAAGAAGAAGGGAAAGAACTAAAAACCTTCACCACAGCACACGTGGGTAGCAAGAGGGGCTGTTTCCTTGATTTTAAAATGCGGGATAAATGAATAAAATTTCTATTAAAGTGAATTACTATAAAAATGAAGAATGATAAAGAGTCACAATTAATTCAGATGCTCTATAGTGGAAGGTCACTGTGGCCTTGGCACTGCAAACTTTCTCATTAGATCATGACCACGTGGTCCTCACGAACAAAAGGGTGCACAAAGAAAGTTATCAAGTGAGACGAACTGCACAAAATTCAGTCATAATATCACGAAAATCATACCCAATATACATGCTCTCGCGAAAGGCATACTAAACAAAATGAACTGAATCACAGTAAACTCAACACGGCTCCACGTGTTTGATTAACAGTTCAACTGAGCAATAGCCTACACCGTCCCGGGATTTTAACGCTTTTAACATTCGCAAATTAGCAAGTAAAATTTGTCACACGCGATAATAAACTATGAACGATGAAAGGAATCATTTACTTTGACTAGCTTTGAAAATCTTACAAAAAACACAACATTAACTTCTCATCGAAAAGGCACACTTACCCCCAGTAGGTCTTTCCTGTCTCACGTCCCATGGAACACGCCAGGAGCATTCGCTCTCCAACCAAAATCTCCCCCGTACCTACGGAAGTGGCCAGTTGAACCCCTATTGTGGTGCCAACCTATACGAAAGGTTCGCCAAAGGCAAACAGAAACCACTTTGCTACCTGGTACGTGTTTCCTACAGTTGGCTATTCTGATGCAGTGGCAGACTACATTCCCACGGATCAACACACTCAACTCCTTGCACATTCTAATTCATACATTCAACTGATCGGACAAGAAGAGGAAAGAATAGATACATTGAAATATGGCAGTTAAATGTATGAAACATGCGTGTGGGGCTCCGATAAGTACCAATAACCTAATGAAATGTTAAAACTAAATATGGATAGTGTACTGTGGCCACCACAAACACACTCAGCTGCTCAGTCTTTTCCCTTTTCTTCTTCGCATCTACGGTAATAGACCATTTGCACCAACAACTGCGGTGCCAGAGGCAAACAAATGAAGCTGTGTGGTATGGCGGAATCATGAAGAGGCTCATGCAGAGACCCTTCAGTACATATGACCGCTCGCACTTTTATAAGGAAGATGCCCTTATTTACTTCGTCAAAATCCCCGAAAAATTTTGATGGGGAGAGATTTCAACCGCGTCTTACGTCCTGTGGGTTAGACTCTCAGTTATAACTATTGTCGTAAACTTAATGATATGTTGATGTCATTGAGTCTACAGGTTGCTTGGATCTGCAGATATCCCATATTAGTGCGTTTTGCGTATTTTACAGCTACTTCTAGTAGTCGTCTGGATAGTTTTTATTTGTCTGCTTCCCTAAGTAGCCAACTTTCGTCAGTTGGCTCTGAGCACTATGGGACTTAACATCTATGGTCATCAGTCCCCTAGAACTTAGAACTACTTAAATCTAACTAACCTAAGGACATCACACAACACCCAGTCATCACGAGGCAGAGAAAATCCCTGACCCCGCCGGGAATCGAACCCGGGAACCCGGGCGTGGGATTTCGTCAGTTGATCTAATCCCTGCCAACTTCGCAGACCACTGGGCTGTTTAAATGACTCTGAACCATGTCTCGCAGCGGATACACCTTTCTAGTCCTATTTGAAAGTTAAATTTTTTACATCTGACGGAACCCTCTCTGGATGATATCAGCGCTGCCGTGTGTGGGCGGGCAAGTCGTTCCCAAGTGCGTTATTCCTCAGTTATGGAATGGTAGGTTGCCTTCGCCAAACATCGGCTTCGCACCGCACCCATGCTTTTTAGCGGCTGAAATGATGAGGACTCGGGAATTTTACTACGTTGTCCGTGATTTTTATGATGGTGCTCGAGACGTCCCTCTAAGAGTTATGGAAGTTCACCGCGTGAAGGCGAACTCCTGTAACTCAAAAGACTACAACTAGACGGTCTTAATTTGCGTTCCCATCCACGTTCGATTCTCCAGGATAAATTTGGCGTCTCTGTATCATCTAATTCGGTTTCGAACATGATCTCAAAGGACCTGTTTCATTACCATTCGTTGTATAAATGAACGTGAGTGGTCATCCTAACCTGATATAATGCGTGAACCTTACCAGTATTTTTCAGGTATTTAGTGGAATGGCATCAGATGGTATACTGTCTGCTGATTTTACTTCTGCCCTTGATAGTGTTGTTACACCAGCTCTCCATGAGGAGTTTTTCACATCTTTGCACCGCGACAAGGTACCTAGCATTGTAATTCGCTCTCCTTCCAGCAAATCGTCGGGTTTTGATGGGCTTCCCAAATAATTTTATGTTCAGTTTTGGCCTCCGATAGATACGATAACATCCATGGTGAATGAAATGGTTCAAGGGGTACGCATCCCGCTCTCCTTTCAGGTCGTAAATTCTTTTTAATTCCCCAAAAAATTGTTTACTTTCCGACCGACAACGCGAGACAGTTTTGATTATAAAACCGTAGCGCGGACGATAAATAGCAGTATTTTTCTCCCGCACGGCACTAACTTGTTCCATGCCTGCGCACGTAAGCAGTCTAGCAGAGCTTCGCAACCCCTGTAAAAGTGTCTCGCAGTCACGTAGCGATTGAGATCGACGATTTTCCAGGAACTCGTCTATACAGTGATGATCAGTTGTCCAGAACCAAAGGTAAAAACTCATCACACCAGAGGTTCAAAATGGTTCAAATGGCTCTGAGCACTATGGGACTCAACTGCTGTGGTCATTAGTCCCCTAGAACTTAGAACTACTTAAACCTAACTAACCTAAGGACATCACACACACCCATGCCCGAGGCAGGATTCGAACCTGCGACCGTAGCAGTCGCACGGTTCCGGACTGCGCGCCTAGAACCGCGAGACCACCGCGGCCGGCACACCAGAGGTCTTTAGGTGACCGTCGTCTATCTCCGAGATGAAGCCACAGGTGACGAATTGCAGGAGCCCGCTGGTTTCTGCCACAACGACAGTGCGGTCACGGCAAAAGACATGCTGCACAAAGCAGAGGCGGACACAGGAGTGCGTCTACAATGCAAGAAAAGTGTTGTGCATCACGAATATGCAATACGCAGGAGCGTGAGCTACCCCTGCAAAATTTTGTATCATGTTTACATTATAGACTGAACAAAAAAAATGTACAGTGGATAGACAAAAATACGGAAACATAACACTTTACCATGCCCAATACAGCGCCGCCGGTGTGGCTAGGCGGTTCTAGGCGCTTCAGTCTGGAACCGCGCGACCGCTACGGTCGCAGGTTCGAATCCTGCCTCGGGCATGGATGTGTGTGATGTCCTTAGGTTAGTTAGGTTTAAGTAGTTCTAAGTTCTAGGGGACTGATGACCTCAGATGTTAAGTCCCATGGTGCTCAGAGCCATTTGAACCATTTTTTTTTTTAAATCCAATACAGCGTAGGAAACCCGTTGGCATTCAAAGCAGTTCCCACTCGTCTCGAAATAGGTAAATACAGGTCCTATATGGTTTTCAGGGGAATTTTAAACCATTCGTCCTGCAAAATAATGCCAAGTTCAGGTAGTGATTATGGAGGTGAATAGTAATCGAGCACCCTTCTCTACAAAGTAGACCACAAAGGCTCATTAATACTAAGATCTGGCGACTGCGGTGGTAACGAGAGGTGCGAAAATTCATCCTTATAAAACCAGTCCTGCGCGCTGCGTGAACGGGCCCTTATCATTTTGCAACACACATGACCATTGTGGAACAAACATAGTACACTACTGGCCATTAAATTGCTACACCACGAAGATGACGTGCTACAGACACGAAATTTAACCGACATGAAGAAGATGCTGTCATATGCAAATGATTAGCTTTTCAGAGCATTCACACAAGGTTGGCGCCAGTGGCAACACCTACAACGTGCTGACATGAGGAAAGTTTGCAACCGATTTCTCATACACAAACAGCAGTTGAACGGCGTTGCCTGGTGAAACGTTGTTGTGATGCCTCGTGTAAGGAGGAGAAATGCGTACCATCACGTTTCCGACTTTGATAAACGTCGGATTGTAGCCTATTGCGATTGCGGTTTATCGTATCGCGACATTGCTGCTCGCGTTGGTCGATATCCAATGACTGTTAGCAGAATATGGAATCGGTGGGTTCAGCAGGGTAATACGGAACGCCGAGCTCGATCCCAACAGCCTCGTATCACTAGCAGTAGAGATGACATGCATCATATCAACATGGCTGTAACGGATCGTGCAGCCACGTTTCGATCCCTGAGTCAACAGATGGGGACGTTTGCAAGACAACAACGGTCTGCACGAACAGTTCGACGACGTTTGTAGCAGCATGGACTATCAGCTCGGAGACCATGGCTGTGGTTACCCTTGACGCTGCATCACAGACAGGAGCGCCTGTTATGGTGTACTCAACGACGAACCTGGGTGCACGAATGGCAAAACGTCATTTTTTGTATGAATCCAGGTTCTATTTGCATCATCAGGATGGTCGCATCCGTGTTTGGCGACATCGCGGTAAACGCACATTGGAAGCGTGTATTCGTCATGGCCATACTGGCATATCACCCGGCGTGATGGCATGGGGTGCCATTGGTTACACGTCTCGATCACCTCTTGTTCGCATTGACGGCACTTTGAACAGTGGACGTTACATTTCAGATGTGTTACGACCCGTGGCTCTACCCTTCATTCGATCCCTGCGAAACCCTACATTTCAGCAGGATAATGCACGACCGCATGTTGCAGGTCCTGTACGGGCCTTTCTGGATACAGAAAATGTTCGACTGCTGCCCTGGCCAGCACATTCTTCAGATCTCTCACCAATTGAAAACGTCTGGTCAATGGTGGCCGAGCAACTGGCTCCTCACAATACGCCAGCCACTACTCTTGATGAACTGTAGTATCGTGTTGAAGTTGCATGGGCAGCTGTACCTGTACACGCCATCCAAGCTCTGTTTGACTCAATGCCCAGGCGTTCTGGGTACTGATTTCTCAGGATCTACGCACCCAAATTGCGTGAAAATGTAATCACATGTCAGTTCTAGTATAATATATTTGTCCAATGAATACCCGTTTATCATCTGTATTTCTTCTTGGTGTAGCAATTTTAATGGCCAGTAGTGTACTATGGGATGCACGTGATCAACCAAAATTGTCTCATAATCCTTAGCAGTAATGCGACCTTGCGGAGTAACAGTGGGGCCCATGGAAAACAATGACGTAGGTGCACAAATCATCACCAAACCCCCGCTATATTTCACTCTTGGGACGTTAACGGAGAGAAGTTGGAAAAAGTGCAAAACAAGACTCATCCAACCAAATGACATTCTTCCATTGATCCGCAGTCCAGGTTTTATGACTTTGGCGCCACATTTCCTGTTATGGGCATTTGCATAACTGATGAGTGGTTTTGGAATTCCAGCTTGCCATGCAATTTCCACCTTTTTCATGTTGTTTTGGTGCTGACAAGGTTCGCGAGTGCGACACTCGTTTCTGCGGTGACTTTTGCAGCTGTTGTTCTCCTTTTTTTCGTCCCAGTCCTCTTCACTGATTGTCCGTCACTATCAGTCAACACCCACTTTGTGCCTGACTTTTTTCCCGTTTTCCCTGTATGCATCATAAACCTTCGATACGGCGCCTCTTGAAACACCAAACACATTGGCTGCCTTGGTTACAGAAGAACACATCATACGAGCACCAAGAATCGGCCCACGTTCGAATTCACTTAGCTTCGGCATAATGCACTCACAATTACACTGAGCATTGCTCTGCCCATGACTGACACATGTGTAACGTTACGAATATGCGGCCGAGTTATTTGCCCACACAGGCTGGGTACTGAGGAGAGATGAATTTGTTGGACAGCTGAACACTAGCGCGCCCAGGGCACAAAGCGTGCCACGGCTGTTCTGCGTAGTTAACAGTGTCCGACCAGCGTTACCAGAAACAGGTAAATTTCAACGCTGGGAATTTCGACGGCTCTTGCTCATATGGCCAGGACAGTCTTAAAAATGGCTACGTTACAGCTCTCTGAACTTTGACAATAAGTCACAGTTAAATATTAAAGAGAATTTGAATACTTCTGGGATCTCAGAAAAATGAGGCACATCCAGTGACACATCAATATCTCAATATCTTTAAAACCACAGACGATAATATTTCACAGCAAATAAACATTTACCCAATGAACTTCTGAATTAACAACTTTTGATTGCTTCATGCATTTTCAACAAACAGTATCTCAGATCATAGCATTGCACTGTAGCTACACTATGTGATCAAAAGTATCCGGACGCCTGGCTGAAAATGACTTACAAGTTCGTGGCGTCCTGCATCGGTAATGTTGGAATTCAGTATGGTGTTGGCCCACCCTCAGCCTTGATGACAGTTTCCACTCTTGCAGAGATACGTTCAAAAAGGTGCTGGAAGGTTTCTTGGGGAATGGCAGCCCATTCTTCACGGAGTGCTGCACTGAGGAGAGGTATCGACGTCGGTTGGCGAGGCCTGGCACAAAGTCGGTGTTCCAAAACATCGCAAAGGTGTCCTATAGAATTCAGGTCAGGACTCTGTGCAGGTCAGTCAATTACAGGGATGTTATTGTCGTGTAACCACTCTGCCAGAGGCTGTGCATTATGAACAGGTGCTCGACCGTGCTGAAAGATGCAATCGCCATCCCCGAATTGTTCTTCAGCACTGGGAAGCAAGGAGGTGCTTAAAACACCAATGTATACATGTGCTGTGATAGTGCCACGCAAAACAACAAGGGATGCACGCCCCCTCCATGAAAAACACGACCACACCATAACACCAACGCCTCCGAATTTTACTGTTGGCGCCGCGCGGGATTAGCCGAGCGGTTTGGGGCGACTGTGCGGCTGGTCCCGGCGGAGGTTCGAGTCCTCCCTCGGGCATGGATGTGTATGTGTTTGTATTTAAGATAATTTAGGTTAAATAGTGTGTAAGCTTAGGGACGGATGACCTTAGCAGTTAAGTCCATAAGGTTTCACACACATTTGAACATTTGCTGTTGGCATTACACATTGCTGGCAGATGACGTCCACCGGGCATTCGCCATACCCACACCCTGCCATCGGATCGCCACATTGCGTACCGTGATTCGTCACTCGACACAGCGTTTTTCCACTGTTAAATTTTCCAATGTTTTCGCTCCTTGCAGTAACCGAGGCGTCGTTTGGCATTTACCAGCGTGATGTATGGCTTACGAGCAGCCGCTCGACCATGAAATCCAAGTTTTCTCACCTCCCGCCTAACCGTCATAGTACTTGCAGTGGACCCTGATGCAGTTTGGAATTCCTGTGTGAACTGTTTGGATAGATGCCTGACTATTAGGACCCTCTTCAACTGTCGGCGGACTCTGTCAGTCAACAGACGAGGCCGGCCTATACGCTTTTGTCCTGTACGTGTCCCTTCACGTTCCTGCTTCATTATCACTTTGGAAACAGTGGACCTAGGGATGTTTAGGAGTGTGTAAATCTCGCGTATGACAAAAGTAACAGCCAATCACCTGACCACGTTCGAAGTCCGTGAGTTCTGCGGAACGCCCCATTCTGCTCTCTCACGATATCTAGTGACTACTGAAGTTGCTGATATGGAGTACCTGGCAGTAGGTGGCAACACAATGCACCTAATATGAAAAACATATGTTTTTGGGGGCTTTCGGATACACAATGCACTTAATATGAAAAACATATGTTTTGGGGGGCGTCCGGATACTTTTTATCACATAGTGTATCATCCTCGAAAGCCACGTACCTGTATCTATTTTATTTATTGATTTTCGACGTTTTTATATCTGTTACATTATGCAGTTGTTTGGCAGAACATTGTATCTGTCACAATTGCACAGTAGATGAATACAGCATGAATACCTCATACTTTGTCATACTTGTGTTGTTATTTGATGAACAGTTTACTATTTTGACAGTAACTTTATTCAGATGTTGATTGCAAGTGCTATTAAAAATTTCTGCTAATTTAAAACCGGTCAATTGCACGTGTTAGCAGACACCACAATGTAAATTATCTGAGTGTGACAGAATATTTATAACATTTCTTTACTTAAATATTGTTGTAATACATTAGTTTAGTCCGGAAAGTGGTGAAGATGAGTCAGAACATGTTTGTAGTGTGTGAGAACAATTTATTGGGTGGGGATGGCTTCAGAGAATCGAAAACCAGACAGTAGTGGAACACTATGGAAGTCAAGTGGAGACTGGAATTTTTGGAAGAAAAGCTTAAGGTAGCGATTCTGGACTTAAACGTGAGTTCTGGAAGAAGGCAGACCTGCCTAGAGTAACAGGCGCCATTGCTTCGTCTGATTGAACCTGGGCAGTGAACGGCTGCTACAATGCTTTAACTTCATTCTTTGAGAGGCCTGATAGTGCTCCAGAATAGGAATCTAACTATATTCGATGGCTGTTTAGTTTGGGGAGTTTGCTACCATTCTCTTAACGCTCTCAACATAACTTAATTGCATTTGATAAGGATATTTTCTGTCTGTATTTTAACTGACTATCACAGGACAACTTTCCATTTATCTGAGATGTCTTTTCCTGAATAACCATTATTCAGTATAATTCTCTGTCGTCTACATCAATTACAGACATTAGAACAGAACGCCTGTTATTAAATTATTAATTTAACTTTTATTGCCGGCCGGTGTGGCCGAGCGTTTCTAGGCGCTACAGTCTGGAACTGCGCGACCGCTGCGGTCGCAGGTTCGAAGCCTGCCTCGGGCATGGATGTGTGTGATGTCCTTAGGTTAGTTAGGTTTAATTAGTTCTAAGTTCTAGGCGACTGATGACCTCAGAAGTTAAGTCGCATAGTGCTCAGAGCCATTTGAGCCAATTTTCTTGTTACTGCTATCGGAGGTTGACTGTACTAGTAGCCGTAAAATTATTATAAGTGACGGATCAAACGGGAAAGTATGAAATAAATTATAAACCTGCATAATATTTAGCGGGAGGGACAAATTAAAGTGGCCCGGAAGAGTGGATAAGATTGGACGTGAATGTATGCATACAACCACGTCCCGTGGTGAGCACACCACGCATACACGCACCACGTGTTCCACACCGTATTACAGAGCGTAGAACAGGCTGTGTCAGTGTGAGTGGAGCAGTCCAAAGCAGACGATGGTACTCACACAGGAGCAGCGGGTGTTCATTGTGGAAAGTTACCAGACAACACAATCCTGGAAACGGTATGGTCAGCTGTTTGCTGAGCAGTTTAAGGATGTCAAAGTGCCAGCAAAAAGCACCATGCAACGCTTAGTAAAAAAAAAAAAAAAAAAAAAAAAAAAAAAAAAAAAGGCTCTAAGCACTATGGGACTTAACATCGGAGGTCATCAGTCCCCTAGACTTAGAACTACTTAAACCTAACTAACCTAAGGACATCACACACATCCATGCCCGAATAAGGAATTGAACCTGCGACCATTGCAGTAGCGCGGTTTCGGACTGAAGCGTCTAGAACCACTCGGTCACAGCGGCCGTCACGCTTAGTCAGATAAGATCTGTTTTCATCTAGTCAAAAAACATTCCGAACCGTGCCCACACGCCAGAAAATGTGGCTACAGTTCACCAGAAAATGCTTCAAAGTCTTACCAAATCAACCCTACGCCTGTCACAATAGACAGACATACACGTCGATCATGCAGACAAATACTCCACCTGTACCTACACATACATCCCTACTGAGTGCCCGTTGTACATGCATTAAAACCAGTAGATCCTCCTCAGCGCATCAAGTTTTTGTGAGTGTTTGTTTACTGAGATAAAAACGAATGGCTTGGACATGGATCTGTTCTTTATGTCTGATGAAGCCTTGTTTCACCTGAGTAGTTATGTCAACTCACAGAATCACAGGTTCTGGACAGCGGAGACCATGCATAGCCTCCACGAAATACCGTTGCATGATCAGAAAGTTGGGGCTTGGTGTGCAGTGTCTACACTGCGCCGGCCGATGTGGCCGAGCGGTTCTAGGCACTTCAGTCTGGAGCCGCACGACCGCTGCATTCGCAGGTTAGAATCCTGCCTCGGGCATGGATGTGTGTGATGTCCTTAGGTTAGTTAGGTTTAAGTAGTTCTAAGTTCTAGGGGACTGATGACCTCCGATATTAAGTCCCATAGTGCTGAGAGCCATTTGAGCCATTTTTGTCTACACGTCATGTTACTGGTCACATTTCTTTCATCATATGTTTCATATGTTTATTTATTAGGCGTTTAACATGTTTACCACGCAATTGGCTTCGTCAAAATACATTTTACATATTTCATAAAAGTATAGTTGTTACTAATTTTTACATTATACATACATATACCTACATCTTTTTAGTAGTTAGTAATTTGTACATTTTACTCACATGATCATTTTACATATAAATAAATACGTATAAATACATAAACTTCTTATTAATCAGACAATTTCAGCAATAATAATTATACATTTTACCTTCAGGAATTAATTATATAATTTTTCACATTTAGTTAATGATAGTTACATTATTTCATTGTTTCTACATTCCTTTCAGATTACTTCCAAGATATTCTTCAGTTGAGTAATATGCTTTATTTTTGAGCCATGTGTCTAATATCTCCTTAAATTTAAAGTGGGTGAGGTTTTTGACGGATTGTGGCAGTTTATTATATAACTTTAGACTTAGGTGTTTGTGACTGTCGTGTGTCAGTGACAGCCTAGAATACGGTATATCAAGCATGCAGTTCAAATGGTTCAAATGGCTCTGAGCAGCATGGGACTTAACATCTGTGGTCATCAGTCCCCTAGAACTTAGAACTACTTAAACCTAACTAACCTAAGGACAGCACACAACACCCAGTCGTCACGAGGCAGAGAAAATCCCTGACCCCGCCGGGAATCGAACCCGGGAACCCGGGCGCGGGAAGCGAGAACGCTACCGCACGACCACGAGCTGCGGACAAGCATGCAGTTGTTTCGAGTGCTGTGGAAATGTAAATTCATTCTCTGTGTTCAAATGGTTCAAATGGCTCTGAGCACTATGGGACTTAACTTCTAAGGTCATTAGTCCCCTAGAACTAAGAACTACTTAAACCTAACTAACCTAAGGACATTACACACATCCATGCCCGAGGCAGGATTCGAACCTGCGACCGTAGCAGTCGCGCGGTTCCAGACTGTAGCGCCTTTAACCGCTTGGCCACTCCGTCCGGCATTCTCTGTGTAAATTGCTGTATATTTTCTTTTGCGTATATTAAGCAGTTATACATATAGAGACTTGGGAGTGTCATTATGCTTAATATACTGAAGTGCTCCTTACAGCTTTCTCTTGGACCCAATCCCTGTAAACATCTAACTGCTTTTTTCTGTCATTTGAATTCACAGTTTGTGCCTGTGCCTGTGACTGAAAGAATGCATTTAGCAAAGCATCAATAAACTTTTACTGACAGAAATCTTAGTTTATACAGCAGGAATATTACGCCTGCATGTTTGCCTGTCAGATAGCTTATATGGTCATCCCATGAGAGCCTTTGGTCTATTTTTAGTCCCAGTAGTTTGACGCTGTGATTCTCTGCTTTCTGTACTTTCAGATTAAAATAAATTTCCTCTTTTTATATGTTGTTTATACATAACTCGTTAGCAATGCACCACACCCTACAATTTTCAAAAAGCTCATTATTTTTGTTTACCACCTCTTGCATTCCCTCACCTGTGGAGATCATGGTCATAGCATCAGCATATAAAACATTTTTGCAGGCTATATAGTTTGAAAAGTCATTAACATAGATAATAAAGAGGAAGGGTCCAAGAACGGAGCCCTGTGGAATTCCTCTCTTAATTTTCATTAAATCTGACCTTTCATTGTTCACATACACTGACTGTTGCCTGTTATTTAGGTATGACTTAATCAAATTAAGTGGTTTGTCTGCAATACCATAATATTCTAATTTTTTAACGCCTCTACAACGTGTTACATTGCCAGTATCTTGAAACCATTTGTGACAGCATTAACGGAGGAGGAAAGGACCTAAAATTAGTTGCAACAGTCTGGAGCAACTGCCCATATAGCCGCCAGAACCTTGGATCACATTTACACAGTCTTCACACCTGACAGACTTGTTAGCAGAGGTCAGTCTGTTTGGGGCCCTAGCTGGCTACCCATTTCACCTGATCTCACAGTGTGTGATTAGTTTTGCGGGGAGCCCTCAAGTCTAAGGTGCATCGCAACAACCCTCATAGTCTAGAAGAACTGCAGCAGAACATTTCGGATGAGATTGCATAAATGCTGGCAGTCCAGATGCGATCCGCCTTCAGCAACTTGCTGACCAGGGCCCAAAAGTGCCAAGAGGGGAATGGTGGTCACTTTCAACATTTGTTATGGTGAGCTTAGTACTGTATTTCCTTTCCTCTGCTGTGTTTCTTTGTAACCTAGAACTCTGTTCTGCGGGTCACTTTTATTTGCCCCACCCTGTATTTAAGCAAATAATTGGAGTTTCACCGGGTATGATCAAATCATTGTCATACAACATTTTCTGACGTAGAGGGAGGCACAAGCGTAAGACACTGGCCATCCCGATTTAAGACTTCCGTGGTTTCTCTAAATAACTTAAAGTGAATATTACGATGGTTCCTGTAGAAAGGATAATGCAGATTTCATACAACAAATTTTCCCAGTCCGAGTTTGTGGTGAACTCTAATGTTCTCGTGTCGATGGGAAGTTAACCCCCATCTCCCTTCCTTTCATTCAATGTTTCGTGAAGTTACTGACAGCCGAGATTCACCTCATGGCTGAGTGATCAGCATGGATCACTAACTTATGTACCAGTACCACCATGGACACCATTGGTGCCTTACGTGGTGGGTGAAGCTATTGATCAGCGAGCCCATTTATAGTTAGCTGTTAACTCGCTGCTAGCCGCTCGGAAAGAGAATGAAACTTATTGGCTGCCAGCAATTAAAGGAGGGGGATGCGCAGAACAGCTGAAAACTGGGCCGCCTTCCTACATGATGCGCAATTTAGTATAGGACGACAATGCGACAGGAATTTGTTCACTTTATTAATAGCTACAACATGAGCTTTTGTTTACAGTGAAATAAAACATTCAATGTGTTCCTGGAGTGCTGCTTACCAGCTGCTCTGAATCATGTCCACACACCATTTCTGAGTTCTCAATGAGTCCAGTGGTTGATAAGTCTGGCAAACAGGCAAGTCGAGAAAACAGCACGTTCTGCAGTGCTGTAAGGACGTGTAGTGCATTCTGGGCTTTGTGTGGTCGTGTAAACTTTTGCTGGAACGTGGTGCAGTGAAAGTAAATAAAGTTTTACGGTGTTATTGGTTGGGAGTTTGGCTCATCGGCACAGGGAGAGTTCCAATCCAACAGAGCCTATTCCACTCGAACAGTACAAAGGGCGCAATCGAGCTTCATGTCCCCATCCTACTGACGGATCACCATCAGCAGTGCCACATGCCCTCACTTCATGAGACATTGTAGAAACGTTAGGAATTTAACGCAGAACCTTGACGTAAAGTGACGCCACCGGGAACTATCGGCCATCACGTCTCCTTCCCTTGCCGGCAAAATGCTGACGATGGAAATTTCTTCCACGCCCCAAAATTTAAAAAGTCATGCAACAAGGCAGCAACGAGTGTTAAGGAACTTAGCGACAGACATGATTGAATGCACTGAAGAAAGAGTGTGGCTTACAAAACTTCATCTTCCCTGTAGTAGTGTTTATTATTTAGAGAAACTAGTATCTGCAGCATCCATGGTCAATGATAGCCTCTACCATCCTGTAGTATCATGCCAGCTATCAGCTTAGCCGAAAGTTCCAAAACTCATTTCTGAATGTTGGCCTCAAATATCACTGGGGTGAGTGTGAACAGACTCTAGAAAGCCTTAGGCTAACGTGATGCCTGTATACACATTAAGGCTCTCTATTGTTCCTGCTTCCATTTTAGAGGATGGCGGGTTTGTTGTACATTGCGTAACTCCAGTACTAGATGTAGGTTAGTAAAAACAGTGGATCTTTGCAATGATTTTTACTATAAATGATCAGAAGTGGCAGCCAGCAAAAATTATAAGCTTGTGCAAAGCCCCATATTCTATTGCAACAATACCCTTTCATATGATACCTAAAATTCAGCAGATACACTCTCCTTAGGTAATAACGTTTTCCCAACACGATAACAATTAATAAAATGACATGGTTTTTCATGTGGCCATTTCCTGCGTCAACTTTATAAATATTCATTTTATAATTTGAAACAAGGAAATGCTGTTAGAAGCTGTGAAACGAAGGTTAATAACGTTTTGGGGAGACTCTTAACTACGGACCTACAAGTAGTCTGCAGTAGTGAATGCAACTGTATTATGAACTTGAATTGTGGAATCAAGTCAGGTTATTTCTCCATCTCTATTCACCGATGCCTTGTCATCAATTAATCTCTGCACACAACTGTATGCAACTAAGAATCTTGATGGATGACTATTTACATTTTTGTCGTCATTACATGCTTCGGAATTTCGTTTTTGACAATTAAGTACAACAAAATCTTCGTGTCTCTTTACTATGCTTCTATTTAAATCTATTCTATAGTACTCATTCTACCGTTAGCACCTTCGCAGTACAGAATTGACGATGTTTGTGATCTTTTATAATTTTTTAGACACATACTTCTCTAGAGTTTTATCATATGTTTGCCTGAATTTAAGCCAATCTTCTTCTTCTTCTGATTCTAGTACCTCTCTCAGAAATGACATGACCACCTGCTTATACAGTTCGGTGGGCATACAGATTTATGCCTAATTAGAACTCTGTATCTTAATTATTATTGTGCTACAGCTGTGTCATTTTCAGTAATCTGCAAATCAACGTGACCACTCTAAAAAGTGCAAAGTCCATTAACTATAATGAATCCAAATTATTGCCTTACTGGGTAAGCTTCCAAACTCTCTGTTGGCCAATAAATACACGTCACTTTTTTTTTAAATTTCACGTTCTTATATGTCATCGATATCATTCGACTATTCTGTGTTTCTGGCAGTACAAACAGTCACTGAAGCTATCTTCTCCGTGTGCATACAAGAGACAACTTAGAATGGTGCCCGTCGGTTCTGAGCGCTTACTAATCAGAAAATCTAGAGGTGTATGTCAATATATTATCTGCTGGCTACGTTCCTGTTTTTTTAAAGGGAATAACACAACAGTCTGTATACTAGTCCATTAATGTATTTTATTACAAAAATTCACTGCAAATAAACGCCTTAAGTATACTACTGGTTCACAGGTTGCTATGAAAGTATAAAAGTTGGAAAAGTTGTGATAAGGACTATGGGATCAAACTGCTCAGGTCGTCGGTCCCTAGGCTTACGCACTACTTAATCTAACTTAAACTAACGTACACTAAGGAGAACAGACACACCCATGCCCGAGGGAGGACTCGAACCTCCGACGGGGGAAGCCGCGCGAACCGTGACAAGACGCCAGACGCCTTAGACCGCATGGCTACCCTGCGCGGCTATGAAAGTATAGTCGTAACATATTTGCATTTTAAATTGTCATAGATAATATTTGTTTTTAAGTGCTTTTTGTTTTTCTCTGTTCTGTGTTCATTGTTTTCATGTTTTATTTCATATCTTTACATTTTCAGGACTGACTACCAGTCTCCAAGGGATAATACCTTTGGTCATCGGTTAAACAACAACTCCTGGAACGGTATGATTGGAATGGTTTTAAGAGGAGAAGCTGATATAGCTATTGGAGCCTTGGTGTCCTACGATCGAGCGACTGTCATTACCTTCTCAGTGCCAATTTTAACACTAAAGTAATTTCTGAAATTCATAGATTATCAGTTAGCTTGGCTTTGTTTCGCATGCACAACCAAGTTTTTTTGTTCCTCCGTCAAACAAAAATGACTGCTGTCTCACTGAGAAAATTACATGAATCATTCGTCTTGTACTTGTATCTTACAGAAAGAACTCTCTTTCATAGGCAAAAATCAAAGAAGTATATTGTATTTATGTAAAATAAAACAGAATAACTTAAATCTACCAGGTATTGTAAAAATACAGGGCCATCATGAATTATACTATAACTTAATGCACGACTTTTAAGAATCCTGTGAAGATAATCCTTAATGTAAAGACCAAGAACATTAATGACTACATGTACCACTAAATAGTTGGCAAAATAGCAGGTTTTTGTAAAGAAATCTCTACAGGATGTTGTCAGACACACATCAGATATATTCGATACAACACACTTCAGTATTCTGAAAATGTTGACTCTGTAAGTTGCATTCCCCAAAAATCTTATTTCGTAGCTCATTAGTGAACGGAAATATGAAGAATTTCTTCACTTTATAAATGGTTCAAATGGCTCTGAGCACTATGGGACTTAACACCTATGGTCATCAGTCCCCTAGAACTTAGAACTACTTAAACCTAACTAATCTAAGGACATCACACAACACCCAGTCATCACGAGGCAGAGAAAATCCCTGACCCAGCCGGGAATCGAACCCGGGAACCCGGGCGCGGGAAGCGAGAACGCTACCGCACGACCACGAGCTGCGGACTCTTCACTTTATAGCTTTAAACACGCATAGCCGGCCGGTGTGGCCAAGCGGTTAAAGGCGCTACAGTCTGGAACCGCGTGGCCGCTACGGTCGCAGGTTCGAATCCTGCCTCGGGCATGGATGTGTGTGATGTCCTTAGGTTAGTTAGGTTTAAGTAGTTCTAAGTTCTAGGGGACTGATGACCTTAGAAGTTAAGTCCCATAGTGCTCAGAGCCATTTGAACCATTTTTGAAACACGCATACTGCAAATGTTGCTGAAGTAAAGTGATTCGTTACATCTAGAAAGTGAGCTTTTCGTTTCAGACTGTGATCTACAGGGTGTATAAAAAACATCAACAATGTGTAGTAAGTTGAGTGCGACAGCAAACTGTTCGTTTTCCAAGTAACAAACACCGTCTGGGAATGTAGCTGTACTTTGGGTGCTGTGGAGTATCGAATTTTGAGAACGGTAGTATCAATGCGTCTCCGGTTTTTGTTTGGTAGCCAAATTAGTTACGCAACCTATAAGCCACTAGTGTAAAACGGATTCACAGATTGCGCGTAACAGCTTTCCTGCACATGTACTACATATTTCCATAGTCCTTCGTTCTCATCATATCCGGTAGTTGTGCAGCAACGTTGTTTAAAGTACGATGGATGATCAGAAAAGTGACGCACAGTAATTTTATTACCTAATAGTTTAATAGCTAACAAAACAAAACAAAAATCACAAATGAATTTACATCTTCTGTCTACTTTTGTACACAGTCACCAACGTTGTCAACACATTTCTCCCATCGTGGTACCTGTTTCAATATGCCCTGTTCGTAGAAGTCCATTTGATTGGCGTATGGGCATCTACGGACTTGCTTGACTTCACTTCCGCATCTGTTGCAAAGCGTTGGCCGGCCAGCAATTTCTTCATGGGACCAAACAGGTAAGAGTCAGACGGTGCAAGGTCCGAACTGTATGGTGGGGCACATCCCACCGAAATCTGGCGATTTCTTCACGAACTGAGTAGCAACATAGGGCGAGCATTTTTACGGAAAAATTTGACACTGTCAGCATTAATGTTGTGGCGTTTCCACGAAGGGCACGACGCAACTTAACTAAAGTTTTAATGTAAGCTACAGCATTCACAGTGGCCCCGTGTTAACCAAAGTCCACCAGTAACGCACCATGCATTTCCCAGAACACTGTCAGAAGCACGTTCCTAGCAGACTGTGTCACTTTGAATTTTTTTGGTATTGGGGAACCAGAATGTTTCCACTACATAGTGGTCTGCTTGGTTTCAGGCGTGTAGTGGACAGTGACGATTTCTTTCAGAAAGTCATGTCCTTCTGCTGCGTAACGCGTTAAGTGCTTCAAGCTTGTCATCACCCGCTCTCCCTCTCTGTCAGCTTCTTAGGCACCCAGCGAGCACTAACTTTACGAAATTTCTGTGTGTCATGAACAGTATCACCATAGGAAATGTTGAACTGCTGTGATAACATTCGCAGTTGCACACGCCGGTCGTTCAAAATTGCTGTCTCAATGGATTCGACATTCTTCTGGGTTGCAGTTGTTACCGGTCGCCCGGAGCATGGTGAATCATTAAGGTTCACACGGCCCTCTTGAACAATGCACATCACGTGGAGACATTGCTGAGGTCCGTACAGTCGTCCCCATACACGTCACACATCTCCCTGTGAATTTCACTCGGTTTATGCCCTGTGGCCCACAAATATCTAACTGCACTTCGCTGTTCTTTACAAGTTGACGACAGTACCATGCACGCCATGTTTATTTAGTAGTTCAGGCTTCTCTCGTTAGTGCTGCACATGGAAACAAAATGCCCTCCGTAGCACAAACTTTAAATGATATCGTTGTGAAATTTCAACATTCCAGCTGCAGTACCAGGGCAGAAAAAAAATTACTTTCCGATCCTCCCTTGTATTATGAAATGTACCACAACAAAAGTAGTTAAACAACCAGTATGCTGCTTGCATACGGCAAAGTTGATGGCAATGACAGGGTTGCTTCACGATAGTAAGACGAAGGTTTCCCAACATAAATACTCCGCATATTCGGCTTTGCAGTAACTGGGGGAAGACTACACGAGACAGACAAGTTGCAAGTACGTACCATATTTCCCTCCTGGAGTTTTTACAAAACTGTAGCGTGTATGTACATCAAACTGTGTGTTTGTTACGTTATCCTGTATCCACAGTTGTACTGTGTGGTACTGAGAAATTTATAGTAGGCTATGTATGGCAGGCCATCTGAATATACTTCAATTGTTCTGAAATTATGTCCAGTACTAGATGTCAACATTCGATGCCCGGTAACAGTCAGTCCAAATGGTTGCTTTTGAAGAAGAAGTTTTGCAACATTTCGAAGGAGAATCGTTCACAGGCACTCTCTAAGTGGCACAAGTGATGGCTTGCGTGTCTGTGAATAAGAGCTCTATCCATACTGCAGGGTGACAATTATTGAACTATATGAAACAAAATCGTCATAACTTCTGAATGGTTTGCGTTAGGACGTTCAAACCGCACGGTTGGCCACGGGACAAGATGGGAATTAGTATGCGCTGTATAGATTCGTTTAGCGACGAAGTCCACTTTCATTTGGATGGGTTTCTCAGTAAGCAAAGCTGGAGCATTTGGGGGACTGAGAATCCGCATTTCGCGATCGAGAAGTCTCTTCACCCTCAATGGGTGACTATGTGGTGTGCAATGTCCAGTCACGGAATAATTGGTGCGATATTCCTTGATGGCACGGTGACTATCGAGTGATACGTGAAGGTTTTGGAAGATGACTTCATCTCCATTATCCAAAATGACCCTGATTTCAACAAGATGTGGTTCATGCAAGACGGAGCTCGACCCCATCGAAGCAGGAGAGGGTTTGATGTCCTGGAGGAGCACTTTGGAGGCCACATTCTGGCTCTGGGGTACCCAG